>NW_017974997.1:0-2545 GCF_001876935.1 Asparagus officinalis
TCATATCCATATCATATATCTTCTTGCAAGAACAAATTGATCAACATAATTTAATTAGCATTTAATTGGGATTAGATTAGCATAAGACCCTAATCACCTCCCCTCTAGGGTTTAACAATTGGTATCAGAGCTTGGTGCTCTTTGATTTAAGGACTAACCGCCTTGAGTTAAAGATCCAAGTTATTGCATTTGTGCCAATCTAATTTTAATTACATTGTGCTTCTTGCATTTCATCTATATGGATATGTGGATATTTTTTCCTATGCTCAATGGCGTATTAGATTTAAACTTTTCGTTCAATCTAATCAATTTGATCTATGGAAAATTATTGAGAATGCCTATGTTGTTCCTATTTTGGAAAAATCAAAATGGTGTGACAATGACAAAAGATTGTTTAACATGAATAAACTTTTGTTAGAATATTTGATTAGCGCTTTTCACTCATCGTTTTCTAACAAATTTGCTAATTTTAATAGTGCTTATGCTTTATGGAAACTTATTGAAGCACATGAAGGAAAATTGGAGGTTATTCAACAAGCGTTGGAAAATTCCGCTTTGAGTTCTAAAGAAGCCTCATCCCCATGTACAATACCACTAGGTGATAACCCTAGTGAGGTATGCAATAACGATGATATTATTACTTTTGATGAACTTGCTCTTGAGTTTGAAAAATTACACAATAGCTATATTGATGTAAAAAGTAAGTATGTTAATATGAAATCCATTCATGAAACACTAGCTACTAAGTTTAATTTTATTGCAAATGAAAATATAATTCTTAAAGAATGCAATGAAAATTTGAAAATTGAAAATGCTAGTTTGCTTCATGAAAAACGTAATGCTATGTTAGAAGTAGATAAGTTGAAATCTATGATGAGTAATCTTGTTTATCCTACTTCTAGTAGCAATGCTTGTATGCACAATGATGAGTTGAATCAAATGAGAAAAAGAATATCTACCTTAGATTCAACACTAAATACTTGTATTGCTAATAATAAAAAGCTTATGGACTTATGTGCAAAGGTTAATGTTAATTCTTCCAAGAAACCTATTCACTATGCACATATGTATGACAAAATTCACAAATGTTCTATTTGCGGTCTTAAAGGCCATTTAGCTCAATTTTGTCATAATGCACCAAAAATTGACAAGCCTACACATGATTGTGCATCCCATCAAGCTTCCTCATCACATACACATGTACACACACATAGTGTAAATCATAAACATGCTTATGTGTACAAATGTGATTATTGTGGTCGTTTTGGTCATTTGGCCATGTTTTGTTTCGATTTAAAAAGAAATTTTCGTTTGCAAAATAATTACAAAGAAAAATCTATTTTTGCAAATGAACCACGTGCACTCCATTTTGGTCAACGCAAACCATTCAAACCTCTACATTGCACTAATTGCAATCGTATGGGTCACGTTTACAATTTTTGCTTTGATCGTATCGGTGCACAAAATACGCCCAAACGGGTTCATAACCCTAGGGCCTTGGATTTAAATGATAGGGGTCATGTCCCAAGTTCTAGTGGTACCAAAATGATGTGGGTACCAAAAAGACTTACATAGTATTTTTTTTGTTTGATTTGTTTTATTGAATAATTGAGATTTTTTTTGCTTAAATGACAAATTATATTCTTTTGTCAAAATAAATTATTTATATGTTTTTTAATAGTCAAAATCATTTATATATATCTTATAAAACCTTTAATATGTTATAAAACAAATTTCCAAAAGGTTTACTTTGAAAAATCTCTCAAAAACAAATTTTCCCTTTACCTGTCTCCTTTACCCTCCCTCGGTCGACTGACCCGGTCGACCGACGATCTTTCTGTAATTGATCCGGTCGACCGCGTCGGTCGACCGAATTAAGTTTCTGGAGCGAACTTTGGTTCTTTATCGGGTTTTTGTTTTTGTTATTGGATTCTGTTTTTAAACCCGAACTCTACATCACCCTTGATCTATCATCCTCTCAATCCCAGCCGTTGTCTTCTCTCCTAAAACTTCCGACCCCTCTTCTTCCTCCTCTTTTTGAAATCGCAGACCTAGGGTTCCAAAATTTTTCGGTCGCCCGTTTGGATTCAACCGCTGCTACTTTCGGTCATTTCTCATCAGTTTTGTGGGGAATTTCTTCCTTTACCTTTTGATTTCTGAGTTCTTATGTCTACTTTCTCATCTAGGGTTTTAGTTTTAGGGCATTTTGTTAATTTGCTCTAAATTTATTTTTGTTTACAGGAAATTGAGAAAATTTCTTCTATCTGTTTAACCCTAACTCATCATGCCTCCCAAACCCCCTAAAAAGAGATCAAAACCAGAGTCGAGTTCCTCATCTATAAAAGCCTCACATTATGAGGATTATCTACTTTTTAAATCTCTTGTTAGGAAATACAGGGAACTGTGCAAATTGAAAATCATTCCTACTAGATATATCAAATTTTCTGAGTTATTCATGTATAACACTGAGACTATTCTTCACAATGTTGGGTTAGACAGGTTGCTAGATGAGGGACATAAAGTTCCTTATTATCCATTTCTTGTT
>NW_017974998.1:0-2544 GCF_001876935.1 Asparagus officinalis
GTATATGCCGCTTCGATCATCCTATGTAACAAAGGAACGCCTCCAGCATTCTTTCGGAACAACCATGATAATCCCGATAAAGATAGGAGGTGCAAAAGAAGTAATTTACGGTAAAGGAAAAAGCTCTCCGTTACCAGATCATTTCCTAAGTGAAGATGAAGATGATGACAAACCTAGTCGACATTTATCTAAGTATAGTCCAGAAGCGCGTAAGCTCATGGAAAAGCAGGGGTACGATTTCACACTCGGAGAAGGTCTATACTTCGATCGAGGTCCTCGTAATCCAGCCAAAGCGGTATATGTACCAAAAGGGAGACCAGAGGATTATTATAAATACGGGCGAGGCTTAGGCTATGTTTCCTCATCCGATGATGAATGTGGTTAGCAAATCATCGATCAAATTGCTAACAAAACTAAGAACTGATACTCTTCTGATTCTTTAGCTGGGAATTCCAACATAAGTCTATGGCAGGCATTCAAAGCCCTAATGGTAAACATGGCTACAGCTGATCCGTCTACAATGGAGGACGATGATCAAATGCCAACATGGGAAGATCCGTGGGTTCATCATCTGAATATGCAGTATGGTGATAGGTTCGAACAGAGGGAACCCCCCACTGAAGATAAAATAGTCCAAGTTAACATGGGTGACGAGGCCAACCCAAAGCCTATATTCATTAGCGATAGTCTTCCCTCAAATGAGAAGGAGGAGTTAATTGCTCTCATCAAGGAGTATATTGACGTCTTCGCTTGGAACTACGAGGATATGCCAGGGCTCGACCCCAATGTGGCAATGCACCACCTCGATATCAAGCCGGATGCCAAACCTGTCAAGCAACAGCAAAGATGGTTTCGTCCGCAGATTATGGAAGCCATCGAGGCAGAGGTTAAGAAATTAATTGAATCAGGATTTATCCGAGAGGAACAACATCCAGATTGGCTAGCCAATATCGTTCCAGTCATGAAGAAGAATGGTAAAATCAGGATTTGCATTGATTTCAGGGATCTGAATACGACATGTCCAAAAGACGACTTTCCTCTCCCAATCACGGATGTCATTATTGACAATACATGTGGATTTGAGAGAATGTCTTTCATGGATGGTTTTTCAGGATATAACCAAATCAAGATGCACCCAGACGACGAGAAGCATACAGCGTTCAGAACGCCCCTCGGTATCTTTTGCTACACCGTGATGTCTTTCGGTCTAAAGAACGTAGGCGCCACATAAGCAAGCAATGACCAAAAATTTCCCAGAACATCTTAGGAAAACAGTCAAATGCTACGTTGATGATTTGGTTGTAAAAAGCCGCAACAAAGAAGATCACATCAAGGACCTGAAGACGATGTTCGATCTCATGCGAAGCCATCAATTGAAGATGAACCCTACTAAATCCTTCCTTGGAATGTCTAGAGGAAAATTCCTTGGATTCGTCGTCACCACTAAAGGTATACATATCGATCCTGACAAAGTAAAGGCGATACACGAACTGCAACCTCCTAGAAACCTGAGAGAGCTCAGAGGGTTGCAAGGGCGGCTAGCTTACATCCGGCGGTTCATCTCAAATCTTTCTGGGAAGTGCCAACCATTCTCTAAGCTAAACAAGAAAGGGGTGTCATTCATCTGGGACGACGCCTGCCAAAAAGCATTCGAAGATATCAAAACATATCTGACGAATCCTCCTGTTCTCGTTGCACCGAAATCGGGTAAACCGCTGACGAATCCTCCTGTTCTCGTTGCACCGAAATCGGGTAAACCGTTCTTGATTTACATCAAGGTGATGTACCACTCGATAAGTGCTTTACTAGCACAGGACGACGAAAACGGTCACGAACAGGCAGTTTATTACCTAAGTCGGACCTTGATAGGCGCCGAGTCTCGATATCCGATGATCGAGAAAGAATGTCTCGCATTGGTATTCGCGATGCAAAAGATGTGACATTACTTGGTTGGACAGACGATTTACGTCATTTCCAATGTTAATCCAGTACGGGTATTTATGACACAACCAGCCTCTATGAATTGGCGGTTAGCAAAATGGGCCCTTCTCTTGTCCCAATATGATTTGCACTTCAAACAACAGAAGTCGATCAAAGGACAAGCGATTTGCGATCTTTTGGCAGCAAACCCAAACACAAACCCACGAGGTTAACACGACGTCGCACCAACAAGTATGGCAATTATATTTTGATGGTGCTTCGAGAGTAGTTAATAGGGTAATAACCCCAGGAGGTTCTACAGTTTCCTTCGGGGTTGGAGTTGTCCTAATCTCCCCGGGAAAGCATGTGATGTCTCGAGCTTATTCGTTGACTAATCCGTGCTCCAATAACGTAGCCGAATACAACACGCTTCTCATTGGGCTCAGTTTCGCTAAGGAGCTGGGGGTCGAATATCTCAAAGCTTTTGGGGATTCTCAGTTGATAGTCAACCAAGTCCGTGGAGAGTATGAGGTCAGGAACCAAGACTTGATCCCATACCACCAGGAAGCCATCAAAATGACAGAATCTTTTGAAGAATTCTTCATTGAATATATCCCTCGTCTC
>NW_017974999.1:0-2983 GCF_001876935.1 Asparagus officinalis
ATATGTGAGAGCCATGGACCATTCTCTTGGAGCTTTGTTGGCCCAGAACAATGATCAAGGTCAAGAACAGGCCATTTACTACCTGAGCAGGACTATGATGGGAGCCGAACATCGGTATAATCCGGTCAAAAAAGAATGTCTCGCTTTGGTATTCGCAATTCAAAAGATGCGACATTACCTAGTTGGACAGACAATTCACGTCATCTCCAAAGTAAATCCTTTGAGAGTGCTGGTGACGAAACCATCATCTCTGAATTGCCAGCTTGCAAAATGGGCCATTCTCTTGTCACAGTACGACATGCAGTTCATGCCCCAAAAGGCGGTCAAGGGTCAAGCACTGGCAGACTTCTTAGCCGATCATCCAGTATCGGGAACATCTAAGCTGTATGAGGAATTACCTGACGAAGTCGCCGAAACTTGTGTTACTCAAGAAGCTACGCAAGTGTGGAAATTATTCTTCGACGGTGCATCCAGAGCAAATCCTCATGGAGCGATCACTGCGGGAGTAGGAGTAGTTCTAATCTCTCCAAATGGTCAGGTAATCCCAAGGGGATTTTCCTTAATCGAACCCTGCACCAACAACGTAGCCGAGTATAACGCTCTGCTATTAGGCATGCAATGTGCTGAAGGACTTGGTATTCAGCATCTTGAAGCTTACGGTGACTCTCAGCTCATTGTTAATCAAGTCCGAGGAGAATATGAAGCACGTCATGAGGATTTGATACCGTATTACTTCGCAGTGCTAGAGCAGGCTCAAAAGTTCGAAGGCTTCTTTATCGAATACGTGCCACGAGCTCAGAATGCTTATGCAGATGCTCTAGCCTCCTTGGCAACCTCATTAGCGTTGCCACCGAAGACTGAAACAACGATTCCAGTCGCGGGACGGAAATTATACTTTTCTAAAATTCCTACAGAAGAAAACCTAGACGAGACACCGTCAGGAGAAGTCTGTACAACTTCTATGGAGTTTGAATCCAGGGATTGGCGATTCCCGTACATCGACTATGCCGTATATGGAATTCTACCAGAGGATCCTAAGGAAGCGGCTTCTATCAAACGAAAGGCCCTCCGATTCTATTACGACGCTGTCTCTCAAGTCCTGTATCGTAAATCGCATGATGGAGTTTTGCTTCGATGCCTCTCTCGGAAGGAAGCAAAAGAAGCCCTCAAGGAAGCTCACGGCGGAATGTGTGGAGCTCATCAGCCTGGAGCTAAATTAGGAGATCGCCTCCGACGCATCGGCTATTATTGGCCGAAGATGTTTTCAGACGCGGTTGACTATGCTAAACGTTGTCACGCGTGCCAAATTCATGGGGATTTCATCCACCAGGCGCCAGGAAATTTACACCCCACATCAGCGACTTGGCCATTCGAAATGTGGGGTATGGATATCGTCGGACCGATTTCCCCTCCGACATCCAAGGGACACCGGTTCATTCTAGCCGTGACCGATTATTTCTCCAAATGGGCGGAAGCAATCCCGTTGAAAGAAGTCAAGACTTCAAACGTGATCAAGTTTATCAAACATCACGTCATCTATCGCTTTGGAGTCCCAAGACGAATAGTTCACGACAACGGGACACAATTCGTCAGTTTTGGGTTTCAGAGATTTTGTGATAAATTCAGAATCCAAAGTGTTGCATCTACGGCTTATTATCCGCCAGCAAATGGTCTTGCAGAAGCCTTCAATAAAACCATAGTGAAGCTTCTCAAAAAGTTTGTTTCTAAAAGCCGGCGCGATTGGGATGAAAGACTGGGTGAATGTCTTTGGGCTTACCGCACTACGGTAAGGACCTCTACAAGAGCCACACCTTTTTCTTTGGTATACGGCTGCGAGGCTGTATTGCCATTGGAAATCCAGATTCCTTCTCTGAGAGTCGCTATCACAACTGGACTAACAGAAGAAGAAAAGCATCAACGACGTCTGCAAGAACTTGAAGCCTTAGACGACAAGCGACTTCAAGCTCAACAACAGATAGAGTTGTATCAAGCCCGTATTTCCAAAGCCTACAATAAAAAGGTCAAGTAACGGATTTTCAAGAAAGGCGATCTAGTGTTGGCCAACAGACGACCCATGGTGATGACACACAAAACCAAAGGGAAGTTCAATCCTAAATGGGAAGGGCCCTTCGTAATAGAATCAGTCTATTCGAACGGAGCATACCGCCTCATCAATCAAGAAGGAGACAGGCTCATGATGCCAATTAATGGGAAGTTTCTTAAGAGATACTTCCCGTAAATCATGTAGCCCCCTAAACCCTAACCAAATCAGGCTGGGGGTTGCCCACTCATAGTGTAATTCTATCTTGTATTTCGTCATGTTAACATTACACCTCTTACGATTGTAATTTGATGGAATTATTCTAAATAAATAATAAAGGGAATTTCGATAACATTTGCATTATTTTCTATTGTCTTGAACCAGGTTTCAACAAAAAGAGACGATAAAGAGCAAAAGTGATATCGTTTTCATTCAATACAAAATTCCTTAATAAAAAACAGGTCAAGAGCTAAACATCAGGCTTCATTAACTTGAGGGTTTTTAGCCTAGACTTGAAAGCAGAGAGTTTCTCCCGGTGAGCCGCTCGAACTTGTTCCTCGATCTCCTTCCTGAGTTCTGCTTCAATAGGAAGAGTAGCAACAATGTCCTTACGAGTCTGCTCAGCTGCGTGGAGTGTACGGCAAAATTTCGTATAAATTTGGCCACTTTTATGCTCAAGCTCTTTTCTGACATCCTCATAGTGGGCCAATTGAGCTTTCTTCTGGTCCAACTCGGCCTCTAATCGAGCGATAGTCTCTTCAATATCACGGATATCAGAAGCAACACGTTTGATTTTAGCATATGCTTTAGAGTGTCGCTTCCTTAAAATTAATATGCGGGCCTTTTTATCAGATAGTTCCTTGCGAAGATTCTCTGGGTGATGCGCTCTCGAGATTATCGCCAAGGAAAGAGCCGGCTCCACTTCAGAATCTAAATTGGCGC
>NW_017975000.1:0-2960 GCF_001876935.1 Asparagus officinalis
ATGAGCCGTGCTTTAGCATCCTTTTTGGTCAAAAGATACTTTAGTGCGGCATGATCTGTGAAAACTTTGATTAAAGAACCGATGAGGTAGGACCGGAATTTTTCTAAGGCAAAGACTACAGCTAAAAACTCTTTCTCTGTGACAGAGTAGTTTTGCTGGGCATCATTCAGAGTCCTACTGGCGTAGTAGATCACATACGGTTTTCCATCAAACCGTTGTCCTAAAACAGCACCGATTGCAGAATCAGATGCATCACACATCAGTTCGAATGGTAAGGTCCAATCTGGTGCATGAATGATAGGACCTGTGGTTAGCTCCTTTTTCAGATATTCAAAAGCTTTGAGGCAGTCGGGAGAGAAGACAAATGATGTATCCTTGGCTAAGAGATTGGTCAAGGGTCTAGCAATTTTGCTGAAATCCTTGATAAAACGTCGGTAAAAACCAGCGTGACCAAGAAAAGATCTGATATCTTTGACTATTTTGGGAGGAGGGAGATTGGAAATGAGATCTACCTTAGCTTTATCCACTTCGATTCCTCTATTGGAAACTACATGTCCTAAGACAATGCCTTGTTTGACCATGAAATGACATTTCTCCCAATTGAGAGTCAGATTTTTCTCCCTACACCGTTCTAGGACCAGTTTAAGATGATGCAAACATTGGGAAAATGTGTCACCAAAAATGGAAAAGTCATCCATGAAAATTTCGAGAAATTGCTCTTCCATGTCGGAAAAAATACTGATCATGCAACGTTGGAATGTGGCCGGTGCATTGCACAAGCCAAAAGGCATACGTCGGTATGCGAATGTTCCATACGGGCAAGTAAAGTTGGTTTTCTCCTGATCTTCTGGAGCGATAGGGATTTGATTGTAACCTGAATATCCATCCAGGAAACAGTAGAACTCGTGTCCTGCTAAACGCTCTAACATTTGGTCAATGAAAGGAAGAGGGAAGTGATCTTTCCTAGTGGCTAAGTTGAGTTTTCGGTAATCAATACAAACTCGCCATCCAGTTTGGATTCGAGTGGGAATCAGCTCATTAGCCTCATTTTGGATCACGGTGATCCCAGATTTCTTTGGAACAACTTGGACTGGACTCACCCATGAACTATCAGAAATGGGATAGATGATCCCATGATCGAGACATTTCAGAATGTCTTTTCTAACGGCTTCTTTCATCACTGGGTTTAACCTACGTTGAGCATCTCTAGTAGGTTTTGCAGCATCTATCAAATGGATTCGGTGTTGAACAATGGTTGGACTAATCCCTTTGATATCAGCCATGGTCCATCCAATGGCTTCCCTATTCTCTCTTAAAACAGCTAAGAGAGCTTCCTTTTGACCGGTAGTCAACTCAGAAGAAATGATAACTGGTAAAGACTCGTTCTCCCCTAAGTAGGCATACTCTAGATTTTCGGGTAGAGGTTTGAGCTCTAACTTAGGGGGTTCCTCCACAGATGGGCGAAGCTGGACTCGGGGTTCTATCTCTAAAGGTTCTCGTTGCCAGCCAACAGCAAAAACATGATTGACCAGCGGTTCTATCTCAAGTTCGTCATCAGAAAGCTCCTCAATCATTAAATCAGATGCATTTGAATCAGACTCACACTCTCCCTCTTGTTGTTCACTGGATATTCCTTGAATGAAATTCACTTCCATGGGTTCATCAGATGGATCACTAGGCTGTCTCCCTAAGTTGAAGATATTGAGGTCAACAGTCATATTCCCAAAAGATAGTTTCATCTGACCGGTTCTACAGTTTATCAAAGCATTTGAGGTGGCTAAGAACGGTCTTCCTAGAATGACGGGGATTTGACTTTTGAGATTGGAAACGGGCTGCGTTTCCAAGACAATAAAATCAACAGGGAAAATGAACTCTCCAACTTTGATCAGAACATCCTCTACCTCTCCTTTGGGAATTTTTACAGATCTATCAGCTAACTGTAGAGTGCATCTTGTCGGTTTAAGTTCTCCTACACCTAGCTGTTGATAGACTGAATAAGGAAGGAGGTTGACGCTGGCTCCCAAGTCTAGAAGTGCCTTATCAATGTGAGTGTTACCTATGACGCAAGGAATTGTGGGACAACCAGGGTCCTTGTATTTCAATGGCATGAGTTTTGAAAAAATTTCACTGAGGTTGGCAGCTAAGAAGACTTTCTTGGGGACGTTGGTGGTTCTTTTCTTAGTGCATAAGTCCTTCAAGAACTTTGCATAAGAGGGGATCTGTTCAATTTCATCTAGGAGAGGGATGTTGATCTTGACCTGTTTGAATGTTTCTAGGATTTTCTCAACCTGCGGGGAGTTTTTCCTAGGTTTGAGTCTATCTGGAAAGGGGGCAACGGGCCTATACCTATCTAGATCAGGCTCAATCTCAAGTTCAGCATTTTGGTCATCAGAAGGAATTGATTCATCGGAAGGAGTGTTTTGAATGGGAGAAGGGGTTTGATCCGGTGGCATTCTAACCTGATTGTCTATTTGTTTTCCTGATCTCAGAGTGTGAATTGCATTCAATTGAGCTGGGTTGTTGGAACTGGATCCAGTGTCTTTAGGGTTTGCAACAGGTTGACTAGGGAATTTTCCTTCTCACGGCAGTGGCTAGTTGCCCAAGTTAGGTTTCTAACTGGGCTATGGCTTGAGTGTTCGAGTTGAGCACTTGGCCGGTGGTTTGCATGAATGAATTTAAAGTGGTGGATGATTGGGTCAACATGTTGGTAGTTTGTGTAGAAGCTTTGATCATAGCTTCTAAACCCTTTTCTAAGACACTTAAACGTTTGTCATGATCTGAATTTAAAGGATTTGTAGGCTGGTGAGGATGAGGATGTTGGTTTGGAAAAGGTGGGTTAGAAAAATTGTTCGGTGCATTGAACGAGACAGCGTTTCCCCGAGGGAATTGTTAGTTTGACGCGGGAATGAAGTTTTGATTTCCGGGAGAGTTCCCTTGGTTCCAAGCAAAGTTGGGATGAT
>NW_017975001.1:0-2540 GCF_001876935.1 Asparagus officinalis
ACGCGACCCTCATGTCGCCAAACCAAAATGCGACCCTCGCGTTTCAAGTGCCAAACGTGACCTTCGCGTCTCAAGTGCCAAACGCGACCTTCACGTATCAAATGCCAAACGCGACCCTCGCGTCCCAAGTTCCAAATCCAATACCGCGCCTGGTGTATACCGTGGAGCTTCGGGGCGCTGCCCCGAACCCCACCGGGGGGTATACCATCCCCCTCGGACCCCCTAGCCAGCCCCGAATACTCTGCGTAGCGCGACTAGATTAAGGGGCAGATATAAGAAGTTCATGGATCCAAGGCATCTAAACCAGATCCATGTTCACCAAGAGCCAGTCCTGTCCAATCATGGACTGGGGGGTCCAATTCAAACCTCACGGTCGGTGAGTAATTCTCCTCGAATCTTTACAACAGATTTGAGAGAGTTCATATCGAGAGAAAGACTGATGCAACAAGTCATTCGTTCATTCCAATGTGAACGACTGATTCCTATGGTCCTCTCGGAATGTCAACGCTGCTCATATGCGGCCCAACTATTGGTGTTCAACCAGTTTACGAACATTGTTTTGCCCAACCAACAACGACGTTCTCACAGGAAGAAATCTCTAGAGACCGAGTATCCTGGGGTCACTATCAATGTGATCGGTAGGGGCAAAGCCTCGGGTCCTAGTTCCGATGACTCTGAGACAAGTCATTCACCGACCGTCAGAGAAATCGCTAACGAGTTTGAAGGAATCTACCAACGTACTCAGACGCGAACAGGAGCTATTCCCCCTATCAACTATCGGAGGTTAGCCAAAGGAATTAATTCTGATGATGAACACTCAGCCATTGCAGAGTCCCAATCATCAAGCTCTTTTGTTGAACATGAGAGCTCCGCTTATATGACGGGAGACTATGAAGATCTCGCAAAGAGACTTGATGAGCAAGAGGCCATGCTCAAATCTTAGCAGGAGGCCATCAATGAACTCTTGGCCCTGTTGACTCAACTTGTCGCAGACAAGGCCAAATCTCAGAAGATAGATTCGCCACTCAGGCAAGAATCTTCCCGAAGGGAAAGAACGTCTTCGTCCCGACCTCACACAAGCAAAGGGAAGGAAAAAATGGTTGATGACACGGCTTCTGACCAAGAAGCCCACAACCTGGAATCTTCCTCTGATGAAGGAAGAGAGACTGAGAACGAGTATAATCTTCAGTCGGCTAAAATCGAGGAATTGGAAGCCCGCCTCAATGTCATTGCTAACAGAAGCGAGCTCCAAGATGAGGGAGTTGTCAGGCCCTACCCTGCCGAATGGGACGCAACCCCTTATCCTCCAAAATTTGAAGTCCCGACGCTACAAACTTTTGACGGCACGGGATCACCGAATCAACATATCTATCATTTCAAGTCACAGACTGGGAATGTAATATCAAACGATGCCATACTGGCTCGATTGTTCATTGGCACCCTTAAGGGAGTTGCCTTTGAATGGTTCAGGAAACTACCTGCCGGATGTATCCAAAGGTGGGCAGATTTAGAGAGACTCTTCCTGTCAAGATTTTTTGAAGAGGATACAGAAGTCTCTCTCCATACCCTTCTCGCTACTAAGCAGAAGAAGAGGGAATCCGTCAAAGCCTTCGTTAAAAGGTTCCGAACCATGGCTCTCCGGTGTTCGTCAGGTATGACACAGTCTACCTTAGTAGAGACCTGTCGACACAACCTGCAGACCAACATCCTAGCTCGAATAGGGGTTGCAGAATGTCGTTCTTGGAGACAACTGATCTCTCAAGGCGAACAGGCTCAGAAGATTATTGCCAGGATCAAAGCTGAAGAACAAAGTGGGCAAGATCAGCCCGAGCAATCGGACCAAGCCCAACCTTCACCTGAGCAATCGGACCAAGCCCAATCTCCTCAGTCAGAAGGGGAAGATACTACGACCACTGAAGCTAATCCTCTTCAGTAGGATGCCGGGTCTCCAATAACTATCACGTTAACAACTACCTCTGATAGTCAAGCTCGTTAGATTGTGGCCCACTAGGCGACGTGCCATGTCTACCCTTTTTCCCCATGCACTTATTCAAGACTGGGGGTTAGTTTATTTGTAGTCCATTGGATTATGAATAATAAATTTTCTGAGTGGTCATGTTCAATAAAATCCACTAAAACTATCACGTTAATGATCACCTCTGATAGTTCATTTTCTTCAAATACCCTCACCAATCCTCTTCAAGTAGGACGGTGGGTCTAACAAAACTATCACGTTAACTGTTACCTCTGATAGTCCATTTCCTCCAAATTCCCCCACCAATCTTCTTCAGTAGGTTGGCGGGTCCAACAACTATCACGTTAACATTTACCTCTGATAGTCCATCAACTTGCCAATCCTCTTCAACAGGATGGCAGGTCCACAAAACTATCACGTTAACATTTACCTCTGATAGTCCATCAACTTGCCAATCATCTTCAACAGGATAACAGGTCCACTAAAACTATCACGTTAATGATTACCTCTGATAGTCTGTTTTCTCCAAATTCCCCCACCAATCCTCTTCAAATAGGATGGCGGG
>NW_017975002.1:0-2538 GCF_001876935.1 Asparagus officinalis
GTGGAGATCTCCTCGAGGTGAGGAGCGGAGACGTAGGTCGTGGGGACCGAACTCCGTAATCATATTGTTCGTTTGTGATTGCATTGGCGCACTTACTTTTATGTTTATATCTTATATCACCTTTCTATATTGCTTGTTGATTATGTTGCCCACTATCTAGTTTAGATTGTTTACCCTTGAGCTTATATATCCTTGCACATACATTGCCTATATCTCTTTGTTAGGATATATCCTGTTGTTCATATTACTTATCCTAGCTCATATACATTGTTGTATTTCATACTTGCTAGGATAACTCATTAATTAATTTTAATTAGCATTTAATCGGATTAGATTAGCATAAGACCCTAATCACCCCCCCTCTAGGGTCTAACAATTGGTATCAGAGCTTGATGCACTTTGATTTAAGGTCTAATCACCTTGAGTTAAAGATCCAAGTTATCTTTTTGTGCTAATCTATTTTTGATTGTATTTGTATCTTGCTTGCATATTTTTACAAATTATGGATATGAATGATACATCTTGTGTAGGCTATGATTCTAGTATTGCTCCTAAATTCAATGCTTTTCCTTATGCTCAATGGTGTTTTAGATTCAAAATATTTGTTCAATCTAAAAATATCGATTTATGGGAAATCATTGATTGTGCTTATATTGTGCCCACGTTGGAGAAATCCAAGTGGAGCAAACATAATAAAAAGATGTTTATTATGAACAAGCTTATGTTAGAATTTTTATTAAATGCATTTGATTCATTTATGTCTAACAAGCTTGATTCTTTTGATAGCGCTTATACATTATGGAAATTCATAGAAGCGCATCAAGGAGACTTGGAGGCGATCCAACAAGCTTTGGAGGATCCCGTTTCAAGTTCATATGGAGCTTCATGCACACGTGCACTAGGCGATAGCCCTAGTGAGGTTTGCGAGTTCAAATCTATTAATGATTTACCTAATGATGAACTTGCTTGTGCTAGTGATAAATTATTACATGCCTTTAACAAATTGCAAAATGATTTCATTAATTTACAAAGCAAGCATGAAATTTTGAAATCCGATCATGAGTTGTTAGCATCTAAGTTTGAAACTATTTCTAATGAAAATGTGATCCTTAAAGAAAACAATAAAAAATTAAAATTGGATCATGTTTCTTTAACTTCAAACTTTGCTAGTTTAACTCATGAAAGAGATAATGCCATGTTAGAAGTAAAGAACATACAAAATAATACTGCTTCTTTTATAAATGACTATTTATGTTCTACTTCTAAAAATGCATATGTGCCTAAAAATGAAGATTTGAATCTTATGAAAAATAGTATTTCATCTTTAGATTCAACTTTGAAAACATGCATTAATAATCATAAGAAGCTTATGGATATGTGTGCTAAATCAAGATCATCCACTCATTATGCACACATGTATAGCAAAACTTATAAGTGTTCTATTTGCGGCCGTCAAGGTCATTTAGCTAAGTTTTGTTATGATGCACACAAACATAAGAATGCTAATGTTCCTTGTGCATCTCATATAGCTTCTTCATCTTGTACACTTACACATTCACATGCTCATTCTCACAAAGTTCATCATAAGCATGCTAGTGTGTTCAAGTGTGATTATTGTGGTCGTTTTGGTCATTTGGCCAAATATTGCTTTGATTTGAAAAGAAAATCTCATTTGACAAATGCTTCCAATAGACCACATGTTTTTAAATGTGATGTTTGTGGTAGGTTTGGACATCTTGCTAAATTTTGTTTTGATATACAAAAAGCTTCTAAATTGCAATATGTTCCAAATAGACCATTGTTTAAGAATGTTTCTCATTTGCAAAATAATTTTAAAAGAAAATCTTTATTTGCAAATGATTCCCGTGCACGAGCTAATGGTCCACAAAAACAAATGGATCTCTTTCATTGCACAAATTGCAATCGGAAGGGTCATTTGTAGTTTTCATTTGAAAACTTTTTGCATGATTTTCATGTTTCTTTTCATTTGATTTCATAAATCTATTTTTATACATGATTTTTATGTTTATGTTTTGAGACACATTATTTCAATGGCATATTAATATGTGTCATCATTGTCTTTATGTATGTGAGTTGTGTTTAGCATATTTTCCATCTATGCTTGCTCACATATGTTTGCCATGATCTTCATTTCATACATCCATGAGGTATTTTGATAGGGGGAGCAATCCCTATATTTGTTTTATACTCACCTATGCTTATTGATAGGGGGAGCTTTCGCTCTCTTCATTCCTTTGTCCCTTTTTGATGTTGTCAAAGGGGGAGAAATATTGTGAGTATATTTTTTCTTGTTTATATGCATGATATATTATACATTGTATATTCATTTCCTTTCATACATATATCTTTTTTGTAAATTGTTTGTCATCATCAAAAATGGGGAGATTGTTGGCCTTCTTATTTTGATGATATTTAACAAACAATTTACCACTAATGTTGTTTGTCTAATATTTGTGTTTTCGTATTTATTGTAGACAAACAACGTAGTTGGAGGTTGGATGGATTGCGCTTCAACGA
>NW_017975003.1:0-811 GCF_001876935.1 Asparagus officinalis
GGGAACAAATTCAGTGATGTTCAACGAGAGCTTCGAGTCCGTAAGAGCTGGGAGTTCTTTAAGTGTTTTTCTCACTTTTCAGGTCGCTATGGCGACATGCTGATTGACGAGGAGAAACCTAGAAGTGACCGGACTGCTCTCGACGCTGGTTGCTTCCGCTGGCTAGTGAACATCCGCGTTGGGTATCTTGTCCTCCGGGTGAAGAATCAATGCCACATAGAGCCTTACCTCCCTTGCCGCTTTGCTCGTCAGTTCGGCTACGACCAACTGTATGTCGGGAATCCAAGCCGTAGCCTGCAGATTGAGGGAGGACTTATTGATGGCGTACGAGCATGGTTGTGGACTATGGTGGGCTGCACTGGAGCCCATTTTGCTCTTCCTTCGTATAGGCGCAAGCCGCTGACCACTTTCCTCAGTTGCAGGTGGTTCCTTTCCGCCTATGAATCTATAGGTGTGAGGAGCCTTTCAGAGTTACAGTCTGAGTACTCGGTCCGGGCTGTTATGATGGCTGCTCGCAGGGCTGAGTTTGCTCAGAAGCGGAGAAAGGGGCATGCTAAATCTCTTCTCACAGATGATGAAGAGCTCCTCCCTACGGGTGACGACGACGAGACCCCCGAGGAAGAATATGTGGATGCAGACACCGACAGAGGGGAACTCGATACCGGTTTGTCCTTCCTCTTTGATTTTCCTTCTCCATTCTAATTGGTATAAATGACAGCTCTTGTTTATTTAATGGAATGGCTATTGTCACTTTAGGTAGGACAATCGACGATCATGAGCCGCCAGCTCCTACACACGTTGAAACGTGTGA
>NW_017975003.1:1017-2537 GCF_001876935.1 Asparagus officinalis
AAGTGATGGACTCGCAGGTACGCATACGCTTTAGGGATATCGTACTTCTCTATGTTCATCTGACTGTTGACTAACATACGAGTGCAATCATAGGACCAGCCACCGGGACTGATTCTCTTATGACTCCTGGCATTCCTCAGATGCCTACTGATGATGGATCTACAGGTATGCAGATGACCTTATTATCCCAATCCTCCTCATTTGTCTAAATTTTCATTTTGACTAATAAAAAGGTGCCACGATAGGACCAGCCGCTTGGGCCGATACTCTTATGTCTCTTGGCATTCCCGCTGCATCTGAGGACGGTGGGATTGCAGGTATGCATACAATCTTCTTGTCCGATTCTCCTTATTTGTCCAAATTTCCATTTGGCTAATATAGGAGTGTAACTATAGGACCGGCCGTTGGGCCTGATACTACTACAGTTCCCGGGGCTGAAAATCTGCATAGAAGTGACGTCTCTCCGTCCTTGCCGAGTGATATGAGCAATCCGCCTGCAGGGGTTGATATACCCTCTTCTGCTGCTGTCTCAGAGCCTGTCGGACCTCAGCCTGAGGGGACGTCCGTTGGCGTTGGTATGCTCAGAACTTGCCTTTTGAATTTCCTTATCGTATTCGATAATCCGCTGAACTTCTATGTTGTTGCTTGTAGGATCTCGATCTTCCCTATACGAGCGTGTCCGCGCCCTTTTGGTCGATACTGATCCTGACAGAGAGGCTTTTCGTACGGACCTCAGCTTCTTCACTGCCTTTTATAACGGCCTGATCGAGAAACTTCTTCATAGAGGAGGCGGCTTCGATCAGTTCAGGCGTTCCTTTTCTCGCCACATGATGATGATGAGGGAAGAAGGATACCCGGAATTGGCCGACTCCTTCACTACCGATTTCGCTGCCCTAGAGTCAGAGATACGAGAGTTGAAGGAGTTGGAGGTTAACGGGGCTTCTTCTTTCGTGTCCTCTCAGTTGGAGCATAGGATGGCACAGTGGCGTGACCTGAGATCTTCCATCGGGTGCGAGCTTCAGTCACATGAGAGCTCCATTACGCAGCTAATGGCTAATGTGGCGAGGAAAGATACGAAGAGAGCTGAGCTACTCCGCTCTTTGGACTCGAACCGTGAGGAAACGACTAGGTTGAAAGAGGCCTTGAAGTACGTTGAGGAATCTACTGCTCTTATTGTAAATGACCTGGCTGGACTAGAGCGTTCTCGTGAGCAGGCACTCGAGGAGCTCGGATCCACCCAGGAGAGACTGATGAAGCTGAAGAGTGAAGCCGCGGAGATTTTAAGCAGTTCTGAGGAATCTGCCCGAGCTGATCTGCAGGCGGGACTTGAGCGGAGTTATGTAGATAGACTTTTTAGCTTAAAGTCTCATATTCTCAGCCGCCAGCTGCCTTCGGGCTAACGAGCTTCTTGTTGTATGATTTTGACTCGGTCTATTAATAGAAACTCCGCTTTTACTTCTTTTGTGATCTTTCTGTATTTATTCTGAATGACAGATTTATGGGATTTTTGGCAAACCCCC
>NW_017975004.1:0-2537 GCF_001876935.1 Asparagus officinalis
CGCCCGAGAGTGTCATGCTTGTCAAATACATGCAAATTATATGCATCAACCGCCAGAGCAGTTACACACTTCAACCACATCTTGGCCGTTCGAGACGTGGGGTATGGACATTGTCGGTCCTATTTTTCCCCCTTCAGTCAAAGGTGATCGATTTATTCTCGCAATCACAGATTATTTCTCAAAGTGGGCTGAAGCGATTCCGCTTAGAGAAGTGAAGACGAACAACGTCATTAATTTCATTAAGCATCATGTCATATACCGACACGACGTGCCAAGACGGATCATTCATGACAACGGTCCACAGTTCATAAGCAACGCCTTCGTCAGGTTTTGTCACAAGTTCAAGATTGAAGATGTTTCGTCAACAGCTTATTATCCCGCTGCGAATGGATTAGCTGAGGCGTTTAACAAGACAATCATTAAGATCCTGTCAAAGCTCGTGAAGACCAATAAACGAGACTGGGACGATAAACTCGGTGAAGCACTCTGGGCTTATCGTACCACCATACGCACACCTACAGGAGCTACCCCATATTCGTTGGTATACGGATGTGAAGCTGTGCTACCGTTGGAGATTCAAATCCCATCCCTTCGGATCGCCCTCGCGACTGAGATGACAACAGAAGAACAGCATCAAAAACGTCTCGAAGAACTCGAGAGGTTAGATGAAAAGCACTTGGAGGCTCAACAACACATAGAGTTTTATCAAGCCAGAATCTCCAGGGCTTTTAACAAAAGGGTCCGACATAGAAGCTTCAAGGAAGGAGATCTGGTCCTCGCTGCTCGCCGACCGATAATCCTCAACTCCAAGAAGAAAGGTAAATTCGAACCCAAATGGGAAGGACCGTTTGTGATAGACACAGTCTACTCAAACGGCGCATATCGCCTGATTACTCAAGAAGGCACCAGGTAATTAATGCCAATAAATGGGAAGTTCCTGAAAAAGTACTATCCCTAGTACATTCAGGATAACCTATTTACTGGGAAGTTCCTTGAAGAATATTACACTTAATATTCTAGAGGATAACCCAAAATCTTTCTTTTTACCACTAAAATCCCTCACTGATCAATTTTAATTGACAGTGGGTCTACTAAAAATGTCTTTCTGGCCCTCTTGACTCTTTCCATGAACAAGAGGTCCACTTTCATTTCGGAGTCCCCCTTCGATAAACGAAAGAACTCCCTTCTTCTTCTCTTTGGTTAAGCCCTCTCATGGCTATAACTGAAGTTGAAGTTTCACTTCGATAAACGAAGAACTCATTTTTCAGTTTAGATAACCAATCCTATAAAAGGCAAGTTTATCTAGATCTTCCAGATTCTAGGAATGGAAATCCCACTCTTAGTTTCTTTTGCACTGGAAATAGA
Source organism: Asparagus officinalis (assembly GCF_001876935.1). Taxonomy (NCBI): domain Eukaryota; kingdom Viridiplantae; phylum Streptophyta; class Magnoliopsida; order Asparagales; family Asparagaceae; genus Asparagus; species Asparagus officinalis. The sequence continues at coordinate 1,366 of NW_017975004.1, forward strand.
ATATAAAATTCTTCCTTTCCAGAATCAAGGAATAGAATATAAAATTCTTCCTTCCTTGTTTTCCGGGTTCGCCTTCACCCTAAAAGAAGACCGGGAAATAGAATATAAAATTCTTCCTTTCCCGCACCGATCTTTTCCAAAATTTATCAATCTAGGATTCATCCTAGGAAGTTTATCCCGAATCCTAAGCAGGGATAAGTCTGCGCCTAACACGCGCTGCCGGTTTAGTCTTTTCCGCACAAAAAGACACCAGAAAGTCAACACCTAACACGTGTCGCCGGGTAGCCTATTCCCGTAACAAATGGTAAAGTCTATGTATTCAGTGTCATAGCACGAAAGTCTCAGAGAATTCACTCTCTTAGCACAACGTGACATGCGGAACAGATTTAGACAATCTGCATGCTAGCTCGACTCAAACGGTAGTCGGTAAAGGCTAATCAAATCCGTTGATGGCTGAGGGTTTGCCAAAAATCCTAAAAGTATTATGGTCAATCATTTCAAACGGAATGAGGAATCATAATAAAGATAAAGACAAAAACTAGTTCCACTAAAAAGATCAAAAGTCAAAACAATCAGCAAATGAAATCATACATCAAGAACATGGCCAAAAATCTGCTGATTAAGCTTAGACAGCTTCTCATCATAAGCTTGCCTCAGCTCAACTCGGATGGACTCCTCGGTGGTGGCTAAAGTGTTCGCAGCAACCTCCTCTGTCTCAACCAACTTCTGTTTCAAGGACTTCAGCTCATCAGATAAAGCGGTGTGCGCCTGCTGATCCTGTATCTTCGTCATCTGAAGAATACTCAAAGTCTCCTCTTTCTCACGGAGCTCTCTTCGGAGCTGGTCTAATCTGGGTCTACAAGAGGTAATAGAAGAGTCAAGCTCAGTGAGTGAAGATGATCTAGCAGCAAGGTGGGCCTCAACTCGGTCCACTCGATCCCGTTGCATCTGAATCTCGAGCTCAGCAAAAAGCCGAGTATCGCGCCATGTCTGTAAGTGAGTATCAAACTCGGCAGCAATGAATGAAGAGGCACCTGCATCCCGGAGCTCGCGAAACATCTGTAGCTCATGCTCTAGGCAATCAAGATCATCAACGATAGCCCTCGCCAGATCCGGGTATCCTGCATCCCTTATGGAATTTATCTTAGGATCAAGGAATGGCTTAAACTGAT
>NW_017975005.1:0-2536 GCF_001876935.1 Asparagus officinalis
ACTGGGAACCTGGCTCAAGGGGTTGATTCCTTTCAAGCCTGAATAATAATTCAGGCTGTCGTGGGGGATTAGGGATTGTGCCTCGAAACGAGCGAGAGCTTTTCGTCGCCGCTGTTTGGATATTTTTGAACGAGGAGCGTTCATGTCGACTGCGGAGGCGTATTCTGCGTCGACACGAATGGTTGATTCCTTTTGCACAGGGGTCTGCGAGGATCGTTCATCGACCCATTCAGCAGCCCCTAGACCTGCATTCTCGAATCTCGGCTCGGCCTCAACTGGTTCGGGGGGAAAAGAACCCCCTGCCTCGGCTTGGGTAGATCCCTCAGGCTTGGTTGCCTCAGCCTCTTGGGGCTGGGCCACCCGCACGACTCTGCAACCATCGCGAGATGTATTGCTGCGAGAAGAGGACGATTGTAAGTACCCTTCGAATTTGATCACAAGGGACTCAACAGTAGTCCCTGCAGCAACTTCGTCAGACTGCGCCACCACCAATTCATCTGAATGAACGGATTCTCCCACTGTGGTCGCCATCTTCTGTAGGGTGAAAATTTGATTCTTCCGAAGAAAGGAGTTTCGTTTGTATTTATAAGAAAGCTTATTACAAACTAACAAATCAAATGTTTACAACAGAAGCAGAGGGAAGGCCCTCTTTGTTTTGTGTGGGGACTTTAGGTGGCTATAGGACGCTTCGCTCGATGCTCGGGTCGAGTCTGCTTCCCTTGGACCGTTTGAATGAGGTTGCTGGAGAGCTTCAGTTCGCAGTAGAAGCTCGGGGCAATGGAGTTCGGGTCTGCTTGGTTCGTCGGCGATCGGAGCCCAGAACTAGGCAGAGGTGCTGTAATGCAAGGATTTGCTAACAGCTTGGTCTCAACTCTTTTTTCTCCAAGTTTTGCGACCTCTCTTCCATCGTGCTGGAAGGGGTTTTTAAATGAAAGAAGGACAGCTTGACTTCTCCTTGAATTGTGGGATGTGACCACATCCTCTTCAGAGACGTCTCGCCGTTCCTCGATACCATGAACGGTCATTCCAGGGATTGTGTTCTATGTCCTGTCACCTACGATGGGAAGGCCCATTCTTGTATGTGAGGCAACAAACGACTGCTATCCGAGTGGATTTGACCAGCATTAATGAACCGCATTTATGAGTTCGCAGATCGATGAAGTGTCTGTCCGATCACTTGTACTGTGCGTGACCGCCCGGCGTGCTTTGAGCACGACGCTTTCTCCTTTCCGGTCAGGAGAGGCGGTGAAGTAGGTGGCGGGTTCCTGGTACTCGAGTAGGCTTAGACAGCTCGCCGGGTGCTAGCGGATCCGGCTCTTGACTCAGACAGCCGAGGTGAGCTGCATTTATGAATGTTCAGGTCGACTTGACACCTGCCCAACCATTCGTACTGTGAGCGGCCGCTTGACGGTCTTAGGATACTGTGCCCTCTCCCTTGATTTGTGGGATTTGACCACTGATGTAACTGTTCCCATACTCCAAGTGGGCAGTTGACAGTGAGCTGGCGAGTCTGCAGCTTGGGTCCGCAGGCGAGCTTAGGACTGTAGGCAGACTTGGGTCTGCAGGCGAGCTTGCAGGCGAGCTGAGTCTGCAGGCGAGCTCAGGTGCGCAGGCAGACTTGGGGTCTGCAGGCGGATTTGAGACTGCAGGCAGAGCTGGGGATTGCAGGCAGACTTGGGTCTGCTTGGGTCTGCAGGCGAGCTTAGGACTGCAGGCAGACTTGGAGGCGGATTTGATACTGCAGGCGAACTGGGTCTGCAGGCGAGCTCAGGTGCGCAGGCAGACTTGGGGTCTGCAGGCGGATTTAGGACTGCAGGCAGGCAGACTTGGGTCTGCAGGCGAATTTGATACTGCAGGCGATCTTCAAGCCGTTAGGCGAGCTCTATAGCATGGATCGAAGAATAGGCCGTAACTTTCAAACCGTAAGTCGGAATTGGACGAATTATATATGAAAATCGCCTATCTCGACGAGATGGGGCCATCCGAACCGAGCCGAAGGCTTCGGTTCGCTTCCTCCGTTTCGCCAAATTCCTTACGGTTTGGGAGATATCTGCGTTTTCCCCTTTTTCTGCTATTTCGGGCGAGGTTTTAGCAGTTTTGTTCTGAACTTCTCTGATAAGGATTAAAGGCAATTTTTATTGCCTACAAAACCCCCTCCAAAGTTTTCAGACCTGAATCAGGCCGCATGGGGTCTGGAACACTTTGGATATGAAGACCCGTAAAGCGATCCCCGCTCAGATGGAGTGAGGAGCCCTCCAACAAGCTCGGTGAGCTGACCTCTTCGCTCGCAGCTGATGATCGCCTTCTAGGATTTTGAGCAAACCCTCAGCTATCAACGGACTTGATTCGTCTTTACCAATTGCCGTTTGAGTTGGACTAGCCATGCTCTTGCCCTTAGCATGGTAAGTTGTCGAGGAGTTTCTCTTAGGCTTAATGCTAAAATATCTCCTCTATCCTTAGACATTCAAGGCGTTTGGATTAAGGGAGCAGTTTAACCTCATATACCAGTCGGAGGGTAGGAGCAGTTTAGACTCAT
>NW_017975006.1:0-2585 GCF_001876935.1 Asparagus officinalis
AGGTTTTAGCAGTTTTGTTCTGAACTTCTCTGATAAGGATTTAAAGGCAATTTTTATTGCCTACAGCATCATAGTGCAGATCGACAAATAGGTATCATCACATCATAGTGCAGATCGACAATAGGTATTATCGCATATCTATATTTGGGCAAAATCATGCGAAAACAAAAGAACATAGGTTCACCGACCTTTACGCATACTCGTGAGAATATAATAACATAGGTCAATTGACCCCAGCGCACACTCGTGCGAATATAATAACATAGGTCCATCGACCCCAGCGCACACTCGTGTGAATATAATAACATAGGTCCATCGACCCTAGTGCACACTCGTGCGGATTTAATAACATAGATCCATCGACCCCAGCGCACACTCGTGCTAAAAGTAATAACATAGGTCCATTGAACCCAACGCACACTCGTGCAGGAATAATAGTATAGTAGAGTGAAGTTTGTCGCAAAATTTCGTGTGTGGTGTACTAGTTAACTAACTCATAGGTAAGTAGATCAAAAACTCATCAAAATCCCCTTGGGATGCTCAAAAGCTGTGACCATGACTGCACGTATAACGTCGTGTTGTTCAAACTCCGTGAACACAACAAAAATAAGGCAAACAAACTCAGAGAAACAAACTGCACACCCAACGGTCGACCGCCGCACAGGTCGCGGTCGATCGGACGACGTTCGCGCACAGAACAACTGCATGAACAGTCTGGTAGTGAATAGTAACTACCAATAACATAGTAATCTATCTAAATTACTTAGTCTTAATCGGTAAACATTAACGATGCCAGTGAATAATAATTCTGACGGTAAATAGTAGTTCCAGCGGTGAATAGCACTTTCCGACAGTGAATAGTCACTCCGTTGGTAAATAGTAACCCCGGTGGTGAATAGTGTTTCGAACGTAAAAATAGTGTTTCCGATCGTGAACAGTGTTTTCGACGGTAACCAGTAACTCCGGCAGTGAATAGTGATTCCGAGGTGAATAGTGCCCCCGTTAGTGAACAATACCTCCCGCGGTGAAAAAGACCCCGATCGTATTTTTTTTTATATTTTTGGATTTGCATCAAAGTCTATTCATCAATTTAGGGTCTAAACTATCAAAATTAAAACTAATAGGGATGAGATTGGATGAAGATGATGTTACCTTTAGAAGTGGTTTTGATCCTCAACCGGTTGATTTGTACGAAAATCCCTTCACAATAGTTGTAGATCCGATCTTCCTCTACAACTTTGCTTTACAAAGTTTCTTGAAATTCTAACAAAAAAATTTGGATTTTTTTAAGAGGGGGAGGTGCTGCTCACGGACAGAGGAAGAAGATCTAAAAATGAATGGGAGATATATATATATAAAATTTAGGCTTCAGTTTTATCGTCAGAACGCAACGAAACTTTACCCACAGAACCGTCTTGACATTCTAAGATAAATGACGAAATCTTACGTCCATCTGATTAATAGATAAATTATTAAAAAATACAAATGCGATAGATTTCAGCAGACTCGCGATACCGAGGCTGAAATTGTGAATTGATCTCAAATCGATTCCAATCTGATCCATTCATCCCAAAATGATCACCAATCATAATAAAGCTAATTTATTATCATTTAAAATTATTTATCAAAATTTCAAAGATCATTTAAAATTATTTCACATATATGTATCGAATTGATCTCAAATTAATTCTTAGCATACTCAAACATCAATATATATTATTTATCATCCTATAACATATTTATTATAATTTATCACAAAGTATTCAAATTGATAGGGTTTTACATAATTCCAAGAGTATTTTTTGTTAGGTCTCATGTTTATGAGCCTACATCTCTAATCTTGTTTCATGATTTTTAAACAATTCGTAATATCATTTTTCTAGTGTTTTTATTTTCTTGTTAGATATTCTAGACAAACATCAATGTTGGAGGTTGGGTGTAATAAAGCTTTCACGATCATATCCATTGGAGGATGGCGGATATAGGAGTGAAGCTATGCATTCAAGTCAAAGATTTAAATTCAAGCTTCATTCATGTTTACTAAGACGAGCTTATTGAAGATCAATCAATCTTAGATAAATTAGTTTAGGGTTTATACTTGTGTGTTTATACTTAATGCTCATATCATACACACACACATGTTTTGGTTTTGTTACATTATATGCTTCTTTGAGAAAATAACTCACTCTTGGTTTATTAACTTTATGATATATTTTTTACATCTTTTGTAAGGTCTATAAATTCATTCAAAAGAATCTCAAAGCTTGTTTGAGAGAATTTCATCAAAAACCAAGTGTTTAGAGATTTCGTATCTTGAGCAGTTTGTAAAATACATGAGTTTTCACAATTGGAAAATGTAATTTAAAAATTTTCTTCTCTAACATGTTCATCTTCATATATATAAACATTTTCCTAAGTTTTATTAATTTTAGAGTTGTTTTGTTATATTTAATTAAATTTACAAAAATAAGTTTTCAGCAATTTTTAGAATCTGGAATCTCTATCTCAAACAGTGATTCTCACAAATGGAGAGTGATATTTCAGAAATTCTTTTTCTAACATGTTTATCTATATGTGTACAAACG
>NW_017975007.1:0-2531 GCF_001876935.1 Asparagus officinalis
GCCAACAGGCGACAAGTGCTCCAAAGCAGAACTTCGTCCCACGGGGGAAAGGTAAGGCACATGCTAATGTAGTTGACGCTAATCAAACCTTTCAATTGCAACCTCAGCAACAGCAGCAGCAGCAACGAGCGCCACAACACTCACAGTCACAATGGCAACAACGGCCTCAGAAGCAGAAGTCTTCAGAGCCAAGGTTTCCCAAAGTGTACTCCTTCAAGGATGAAAAAGTTCCCGGCATCTTCAAATACCTGCTGGAGAACAACAAGATCCAGCTGCCGGCGATCTTGGATCAAGAAGGAGCAAACAAGGTGACGGATCCGAAGTATTGCGCATACCATAGAGCGGTCCATCACCCAACTAAGTCGTGCTACCACCTCAAGGATAAGATCCAAGCGCTAATTGATGTAGGCGTTATCACCCCGAAGCCGTCCAAGAATGTTGGAGCAAACGCGGTGTCAATCAGTTTTGGGTCGGTGCCCACAACATGGTTTAAACCAGAGTACATCACCAAAGTAGGGATGAAGACAGTGAACGATGACCCACATGGACAGCGCCAAAAGGGACTTGTGCCACACCCAGCCCCAAACGGCGAAATCCTATGGGTTCATCCTGATCTCATTGAAGACGAACAGTGGGCGACTTCCTCGAGAAGAAAGGGCAAAGGCAAGTCCTGCAATGCTACTTCCGCAATCTTCGAGAGACAAACCGGAAAGCTCGAAGACTCCGCATAGCTTCGACATTATGGCGCAATTAGCCAACATTCCTGCACGGATAACGCTGTATGAGTTGCTGCGATTATCCAAAGAAACCAGGGAGGCCCTACAAGAAGCTTTGGCCAATGCAGAGGTATTTCTGACTCAAGTCAAGCCGATACCTGAACAGCCAGAACCGCTGAGTCAACAGTGCAACATAGCGACTAAGAACCTTCCCTGCATTACTTTCACCAAAGAAGATATGCAGACGAAGAATTCGAACCACGATCGGCCGTTATATTTCGTCGGATACATTGGCTCCAGCCAAGTCAACCGAATCCAAGTGGATCCGGGTTCTGCTGTGAGTATTATGCCGCTTCGATTGATGCATTTCCTCGGCATCCCAGTAAGCAAGTTGGCGTCCACAGGCACTGTTATTTATGGATTCAACACTAGTGGGTCAAGACCCTTGGGTAAGATCCGGGTGAAGTGCCAGATGGGAGATCTGAAGACAGAAGTCATGTGTTATGTGATCGATGCGGAGACTTCGTACAACTTACTATTGGGTCGGCCTTGGATCCATAGTAATGTTATAATTCCCTCAACTCTCCATCAGTGTTTGAAATATGTCGACGCTGATAATAGGGTTAGAACGGTGGTCGCGGATAAGCAACCATTTAAAGGGTATGAGAATTATTTCACTGATTCTCTCCTTTATGGTAACGAATCCGATACTGAACCATCGGCCCAGGGCACAGACAGCGGAGAAGAAGCTGATTCTGAAGCCGGATTCGATTATGATGGTGGTTTTGTTTTAAATGACATTGTACCCTTTGTAATCAATCTTGACGATGAACAATCGTCAGATGGAGGTTGTAACTGGCAACTTGCCGATATTGAAATAAAAGACGATTTAGAGTACTCCTTGTCTCTTGATGATGTGATAAAAGAGCTGTATGATAATACCGACTTGTATATGCCGCTTCGATCATCCTATGTAACAAAGGAGCGCCTCCAGCATTCTTTCAGAACAACAATGATCATCCCGGACAAGATAGGAGGTGCAAAAGAAGTAATTTATGGTAAAGGAAAAAGTTCTCCGTTACCAGATCATTTCCTAAGTGAAGATGAAGATGATGACAAACCTGGTCAGCATTTATCTAAATATAGTCCGGAAGCGCGCAAGCTCATGGAAAAGCAGGGGTACGATTTCACACTCGGAGAAGGTCTATACTTCGATCGAGGTCTTCGTAATCCAGCCAAAGCGGTATATGTACCAAAAGGGAAACCTGAGGATTATTATAAATATGGGCGAGGCTTAGGTTATGTTGTTTCCTCGTCCGATGATGAATGTGGTTGGCAGATCATCGATCAAATTGCTAACAAAACTAAGAACGGATACTCTTCTGATTCTTCAGCTGGGAATTCCGACATAAGTCTAGGGGAGGTATTCAAAGCCCTAATGGTAAACATGGCTACAGCTGATCCGTCTACAATGGGGGACGATGATCAAATGCCAACATGGGAAGACCCGTGGGTTCATCATCTGAATATGCAGTATGGTGACAGGTTCGAACAGAGAGAACCCCCCACTGAGGATAAAATAGTCCAGGTTAACATGGGCGACGAGGCCAACCCAAAGCCGATATTCATCAGCGATAGTCTTCCCTCAAATGAGAAAGAGGAGTTAATTGCTCTAATCAGGGAGTATATTGACGTCTTCGCTTGGAATTACGAGGATATGCCAAGGCTCGACCCCAATGTAGCAATGCATCGCCTTGATATCAAGCCGAATGCCAAACCTGTCAAGCAACAGCAAAGACGGTTTCGTCCGCAGAT
>NW_017975008.1:0-1076 GCF_001876935.1 Asparagus officinalis
ACAACTAATTTTGTATAAATTCAAACAGTTGTGCAAATACTATATGATGTGAAAATTGTATCATGATACACTATTTATAGACGTCTATTTTGGCTCACAACTCTTATTTTCTTATGTTCAGAAAGATGACAGGACGTCGTAGGCCTCGTACTCGGAGAGCTGGGCAGGCAGAGTCGCAACAGACTCCATCTGAGCAGCAGCCGGCTCAATCCGAGCCTCAGCAGACTCCACCCGAGCCGCAGCAGGCTCCTCAGTATTTGGTGGACATCATGGCTCCTCTTATTGCCCGGATGACAGCAATTGAGGAGCTTGTGGCGAATCATATTGCACCACCACCATCAGTAGCTAGAAAAGTCATTTCTCAAGAAAATGGGACGACTAAGTTTCAGAAGAACAAGAAAGGGCACCCCGAAGACAAGGATAGGAACAAGAGACCTTGGTCTGGACCTCAGCAACAGCAGGGCCCTCATAAGAAGGGATCCTAACAGAATCAGAGAGCTCGTCAGCAGCGTAAGTTCCGGGGAGTTTGCTATAACTGCCGCAAGGCCGGGCACCAGGCATTTGAGTGTAGCAGTACACCAACAAGAGATTAGAAGGGAAATGGTCCGAATCAGCAGCAGCAAAAGACTGAGGGGCATGTTCTAGCAGTTCAGGAGGTTCCCCAGGGGCAGATTGTCCCATATTCTCCAACACCAGCAACAGAGCAGTATCCATCCATCGGCAGAGTATATGCAGTAGTTCCGCATGATAATGGAGCAAGTAGATCAGTTATGGAGGGTACGTCCCTCATAAATCCTTTTCCCCGCCCGTATTCTTTTCTATTCTAGAGCTTCGTGTTCTTTCATTTCGTATGCTTTTATGACTAGACTCCAAATCGTAGCTCAGCCCCTAGACATTCCATTATCGGTTTTCCATCCCTTTAGGTGGGGTATCGCTTCTGGAGAGCATTTGTAGGATGTGTATTATTAGTCTAGGTGAGTCGGAGTTTGTTATAGATTTGATAGTGTTGCATGTGTCCGAGTTTAATGTTATCCTTGTTATGGATTGGTTGTCATCCTGCCATATTAGTTCTGACT
>NW_017975008.1:1475-2531 GCF_001876935.1 Asparagus officinalis
ATGATATATTCATGAATGTGGGGATCCGGGTTTTTCCCTCCCTTCATGGGCCAGTTTGATATCCTCATATTTTTGAGATCAGAGGCAGAACACGAGTAGCATTGCAGACTCTTCAGGAGCACCAGTTATATGCCAAGTTCAGCAAATACGGGTTTTGGTTTTCAGAAGTTAGATTTCTCGGCCACGTCAATAGCAGAGAGGGCATGGCAGTGGATCCGGCTAAGTTTAAAACAATTCTTATTTTGGAACCGCCGAAGATGGTGACAGAGATTCGAAGCTTCTTGGATAAGCCGGTTATTACAGGAAGTTCATCCTAGACTTTTTGCTTACGAAGAAGGGTGTATAGTTCATTTGGAACACAGAGTGCCAGAAGGCCTTTGATACTTTAAAGACTAAGTTGACTACAGTACCGGTTTTGTCTATTTCGAGCAGTGACAGGACGTACGTTGTTTTCTCAGATGCATCATTGGTAGGTTTAGGAGGCATCTTGGTGCAGACTCAGAGGGTAGAAGCATATACCTCATGACAATTTAGGGTGCATGAGCAGAACTACCCCACTCATGATTTGGTGTTAGCAGTAGTGATATTTGTACTGAAGTCACGAGACATTACTTATATGGAGTGCAATTTGAGTTGTTCATCGACCACCAGAGTTTGAAGTATCTTTTCTCCCAGAAGGAACTCAACCAGAGGCAGCGACGGTGGATTGAGTTTATTGAGAACTATGAATTCGTGATTTTGTACATCTAGGAATAATTAAGATGTACAAAGACCTAAAGAGACACGTTTGGTAGAGTGATGTGCATAGGAAGATTTCAGAGTATATAGCTAAGTGTCTTACCTATCAGTAAGTGAAGGTGGAACATTAGGGACCGGTAGGAACACTTCAATCTTTTACCATTTCGAAATAAAAATGGGCAGATTTTCTTTTATGAGCCTTATAGTAGGGTTGCCGAAGTCGAAGAAAGAAAATGATTCTGGTTGGAGGATAATAGATATACTAATGAAGCCAGCATATTTCATTCCAGTAAGGACTACTTATACCGCCTAGGCATA
>NW_017975009.1:0-2530 GCF_001876935.1 Asparagus officinalis
GAAAGGGTACCGGGCCATTTTGGAGTGGAAGGGCAACATTCCTGTTGGGGATTGGGCCGTCAGATTTAACAACCTGATAGGCTGTTTAATAAGAGATCAGTGCTCAATTAACATTGCTCATAACTTTGAGGAGCAAGAATTTAAAGGCATAAAGGAGATTTGGGTGAAGCTCATGGTAATTATTTATTATACTGCTTATTTTGTTTACAATTCACAATGATTATTCTTATAGTGTAATTTTTTTGCCATGAAACTTACAGGATCATTATTGTCTTGAGGACAACCCAGAGTCTTGGGATTATGTTATCCCTAAAATGGCCAAGCTTATTCGGGGTTGGAAGAGTGCTCTAAAAAAAAGATATTTTACAAAAATATCTACTGATTGGAAGAGGATCTATGAGCTTGATAAGAGAGTTTATCCATTTAATTGAATGACTCTCATTATCGAGTGGGAGGGTGAGAAGAAGGTGGATTATTTTTAATTTAAGATATTATCATGACATTATTTTTCATTTATATATAATCATCGCACATACTAATAAAGTACTTTATTTTGTAGAAAATATGTGAGACAGCATCGGTGAATCGCAAAATGAAGATATACGATCACTTCTTAGGATCTACTCCTTATGCTCGGATCGAGCATAAATATTTGAGTGAAAACCCGGTATGATCATATTATTAAAACTAATATCATGTGATTAGTTTTATATATTTACTTTGAAATTTAATATATAATACAGGACGCTTTGACTATGCCCCCAGCTCTTCTTGCTAGAAGAGCTTATACACCGCCCCAGGGCTATGAAAATGTAGAGGGAAATGACAAAAAAGTGGAGAAAATTAATGAATTGGTCGTAAGTATAAGATTAATTTTAGATTTGTATATACTTAATGATTTCTCATCAAAGTTTCTAATTCGGGGTTGGAAGAGTGCTCTAAAAAATAGATATTTTACACATCATACGTCGTGGGTAAGATTGGTCAATACTTGTTGAAGAATGTTGAAGCCTCTTTGGTTTTAAGCTTTCTTCCCACTATTAAACACGAGTTAGGCGGTGCACAAACGACCTGGGATGTCGTTCAGCGACTCATCGATTCTCAACCCTTAAAGGACTTGCTTCCGCAACCTATATACATGGATATCATGAGGATGGCATTTAATGAGCATGCAGCTATAAGTGATGGAGAGGTATGTATGTCATATTATATATGCAGTTATTATGAATATTTGGAATATATTCTCATATTGATTTACATTCTTTTCAGGCTAGAGGAGGTACTGTAGGAAGCAGCAGTACGATACGACATTTTGATACAGCCGCTGCCGACGATAGGGATCACGACGATAGGGACCAAGATGACTACGATGAATGAGTTCTGAGTTAGATTTTTTTGTTACTTTTATCGACTTTTGGATTGTGTTGAGCATATAATGACCTCCGGATTATATATATACGTGAAGTTATACTTTTTTGTTACTTTTGTTGATTTTTTGTTACTTTTGTTACTTTTGTCGATTTTTTGATTGTGTTGAGCATATATAGTGTGTGTGTGAATCGATGAATGATGAATGTGATTATTGTTGGATGTGAATTGATGGATGTGAATACTGTTGGATGTGAATTGATGAATGTGAATACTATTGGATGTGAATTGATGAATGTGAATATTGTTAGATGTGAATCGATGAATGTGAATATTATTGAATATTTTATGAATATTGGAAGCAACATGTATATATTCCCAAATGGGGCTCAAAAAGTAGCAATTTTTTTTTCTCGAATTACATTCATTAGCGACGAAAAGGTCCGTCGCTAATGAACATCGGCGACGGAGAAATCAGTCGCCAATGTATATTAATCGCCGTCGCCAATAAACATTGGCGACAGGGTGCTTTCCGTCACCAATAATCATTGGCGACGAGTTCAGCCCCGTTGTCAATATACATTAGCGACGGGGTGTTTTCCATCCCCAAAGTGCTTTGGCGATGGCTAGATTTTCGTCGCCAATAAACATTAGTGACGGGGTGCATTTTGTCGCCAATAAACATTGGCGACGGACAACACGCCGTCACCAATGTGTTTTGGCGAAATTCGTGACGGATTTGACTGCATTGGCGACGGATTTCCCCGTCGCCAATGCTCTGTTTTCTACTAGTGATGCACAGTTGGATGGCATGGACTCATGGTTCAGTTGAGGATTAATCATTTTAAGTCAATTTGAATCCAAGTGATCATTTAGCTTAGCCCATCTACGCTCATTGTTCTTAATTTACTGCCTGACATTGAACAAATTCATAATCATACATAGGTTTTTATGAATAGGACCTCTTTCATGCACGATTGAAATCCCTCTGTGTTATAATGACTATATTACTATGTATCTTTCATTGACGTACCACACGTATCTCTCTTAACTCTTTGCCTTTTTCCATTGTAGTCATCATGGTAATCATCATAATTGTTAGTTCATTTTGTACCAAAATACCAATATATATAGGGCTATCCAAAAAGCCTGCGGCCCGGTT
>NW_017975010.1:0-1055 GCF_001876935.1 Asparagus officinalis
GTAGCATTCGACTGTCTTCCTGAGATGTTCTTGGAAAATCTTAGTCATCGCTCGCTGGTATGTGGCGCCTGCATTCTTCAGACCGAATGGCATCACCGTATAGCAAAAGACACCGAGAGGCGAGAAACCATCCATAAAAGACATTCTTTCAAATCCGCATGTATTGTCGATAATGACATCTGTGATTGGGAGAGGAAAGTCGTCTTTTGGACATGCCGTGTTCAGGTCCCTGAAGTCGATACAGATCCTGATTTTACCGTTCTTCTTCATGACTGGAACGATATTGGCTAACCAATCTGGATGTTGCTCCTCTCGGATAAATCCTGATTCGATCAGTTTCTTAACCTCTACCTCAATAGCTTCCATGATCTGCGGACGAAACCGTCTTTGTTGTTGCTTGACAGGTTTGGCATCCGGCTTGATATCAAGGTGATGCATTGCTACATTGGGGTCGAGCCCTGGCATGTCTTCATAGTTCCACACGAAGACGTCGATGTATTCCCTGATAAGAGCAATCAATTCTTCCTTCTCATCTGGGGGAAGACTGTCACTGACGAATATGGGCTTTGGGTTGGCCTCATCACCCATGTTGACTTGGACTATTTTATCTTCAGTGGGGGGTTCTCTCTGCTCGAACCTATCACCATACTGCATGTTCTGATCATCGTCTTCCATTGTGGATGGATCAGCTGTAGCCATGTTTGCCATTAGGGCTTTAAAAGCTTCTCCCAGACTTGTATCGGAACCCTCAGCCGAAGAATCAGAAGAGTATCCTCTCTTAGTTTTGTTAGCAATTTGATCGATAATTTGCCAACCACATTCATCCTCAGATGAGGAAACATAACCTAAGCCTCTCCCGTATATATAATAATCGTCGGGTTTCCCTTTTGGTACATATACCGCTTTGGCTGGATTACGAGGACCTCGATTGAAGTATAGACGTTCTCCGAGTGTGAAATCGTACCCCTGCTTTTCCATGAGCTTGCGCGCTTCCGGACTATACTTAGATAAATGCCGACCAGGTTTGTCATCATCTTCATCTTCACTTAGGAAAT
>NW_017975010.1:1215-2529 GCF_001876935.1 Asparagus officinalis
CTGGTGTTAAATCCGTAAATGACCGTGCCTGATGACGCCAGCTTGCTAACTGGAATACCGAGGAAATGCATCAAGCGAAGCGGCATAATACTCACAGCAGAACCCGGATCCACCTGGATTCGGTTGACTTTGCTGGAGCCAATGTACCCGATGAAATATAGCGGTCGATCATGGTTTGAATTCTTCGTCTGCATATCCTCTTTGGTGAAAGTAATGCAGGGAAGGTTCTTTGTCGCTATGTTGCATTGTTGACTTAGCGGTTCTGGATTTTCAGGCACTGGCTTGACTTGAGTCAGAAACACCTCTGAATTGGCCAAAGCTTCTTCCAAGGCCTCCCTGGTTTCCTTGGACAACCGCAGCAACTCATACAGCGTTATCCGTGCTGGAATGTTGGCTAGTTGAGCCATTATGTCGAAGACTTGCGGAGTCTTCGAGCTTTTCGGTTTGTCTCTTCCAATCGGGCGGCTGAAACGAGACTGCTTCGGATTCTGCACCTCCTGGAGATTCTTCTCTCTTGGTTTATTCACCGGCTGTCGTAGAGCTTTTTTACCCGGTGTGGGACTCGTAATCACCCCCATCTCTGTGAGAGTTTTGGCTGGTCCCCGTTTGTTCACCCCCTGCTCACTAGGTGGCGGATAGTTGTAGTGATACTCATTTCCGCTTCGGGTCGCAAAAACTTCTTGTTCTTCTTCAGAGAGCGGGAAAGCTATGATTCTTTCGTCATCTTCTCCTGGGATAGCAGAGACTCCGCAGCAAGACTTTCCTTTCTCTTTAGACTTCTTCCTGGATGACGATCCAGCCCATTGTTCATCTTCAATCAGATCGGGATGAACCCAGAGGATTTCGCCGTTTGGGGCTGTATGTGGCACAAGCCCTTTTTGGCGCTGTCCATGTGGGTCATCATTCACCGTCTTCATTCCCACCTTGGTGACGCGTTTCGGCTCGAACCATGTTGTGGGCACCGATCCAAAACTGATTGACATTCTTGGCAGGCTTCGGGGTTATGACACCAACATCAATTAGCGCCTGGATCTTGTCCTTGAGGTGATAGCAAGACTTCGTAGGGTGATGGACCGCTCTATGGTATGCGCAATACTTCGGATCCGTCACATTGTTTGCTCCTTCTTGATCCACGATCGCCGGCAGCTGGATTTTGTTGTTCTCCAGCAGGTATTTGAAGATGCCAGGAACTTCGTCATCCTTGAAGGAGTACACTTTAGGAAACCCCGGCTCCGTAGATTTCTACTTCTGAGGCCGTTGCTGCCATTGCCCTCGAGATTGTTGTGGTGCTTGTTGCTGTGGCTGTTGCTGAGG
>NW_017975011.1:0-2523 GCF_001876935.1 Asparagus officinalis
ATACTAGACAAACAACATTAGTGGTAAATTGTTTGTTAAACATCATCAAAACAAGAAGGCCAACAAGTACTTCGGTTAAGATATTATTCATTTGCCATGTCCAGACTCTATTTTTCTTTGAAATTGATTGAGTTTTCAAGTTGTGAATTCATCTGAGCTAACTACAACTAAACAATGCAACAAATACTAAGTCTAGCTCTATTATATTTACTTGCAATATGTAAATCAAATAACATAACTCAAGCAACCAATTTGCAATAATGTTCAATTTTTAAGACATGAAGAGAATAGTTTCTAAAATAAAAAGATAAAATAATTGTTTTTCACACGGGCACGTTTTTTTTTGTCAATGAAAATTTTTATTCATTTACCAGGTATGGAAGTTTTTTACACCTCAAGATACTCAGCTATTTACTACTGAGAATCACTAAAGTTTTCATGTATATACAAACCCTCAAAACAAACAGTCCTTGATAATATCAGGACTGTTGAGGACAAAGTACAATATCTCCATCTTAATCTCTCTAACTAAAGTATCTGGACCCTTGCTCTTTTGCTGGAAAATTCTGTTGTTTCTTTCCTGCCATATGATGTATATAGAAGTAACAGGGCCATTCTCTTGAGTTTTTTTATTAAAACCCTTACCTCTCAATCTGGTAGTGTTCTAGTTCAAACAATGATGCCAATTACAGGATTTCCATCTGCACTTTAGCCAATCTAGGATGTTATTCCATACACAGCCTGAATACTCACATTCAAAAAACAAATGATCCATGGTTTCAACTGAAACAGAGCATAGACAACATGAGTTTGAGCTTGTGATCCCCCACCTATGAAGCATGTCTTGTGTGAGCAATCTGTTTTGTATAGCCAGCCAACAAATGAAAGAATGCTTAGGGGTATTTAATCTCTCCCAAACTAATTTCGACCATAGTACTCTGTTTGCAACTGGAGAGAGAGCATGATACAGGGCTGAGAGTTTAATCTTTGCACCTACATAGCAGGAACTGATCATGCTCTTCAAATTATCCACTCCACCATAGAAGATTAGAATTTTATCCCTAACCGTAATCAATTATTTTCACATCCATGAATCTCCCGATTTGCATTTACATGCCAAATATCCCTATGCTTTAAGTATGTATCATGGATCCATTTAATCCACAATAACTCCTTATTAACATGGATATACCATATGCTTCTCAATGCAGAAGCAACATTCCACACAGGAGCCAAAAACACCCCCAACCTACCTTGTTCCTTCCTCAGACACACCCTCTCCGATGAAACAAGAGGAGGCCTCGGACCTTGGCTCGATTTACTCCATAAAAATTTTCCGTATAACTCATCAATTCTCTGAAGAACATTGACAGGAAGAACAAAATTTAATGTCCAGAAAATTTGGATTCCAAGTATCACACTCTTAATCACTTGTAATCTCCCAGCATATGAGAGATTCTTGTGCTTCATCTAGATATTGAATTGACTTTCAATGTTTGTGAGTAGAGGGTTACATTCCATGAAAGATAGCCTCTTAGATGTAAGGGGAACTCCCAAGTATTTGAAAGACATAGCTCCTATAAAGAACCCCAGGAAGTTGTTAATGGAGGACTTACTTGATTCATCCACACCTCCAAAGAAAATAGAACATTTTTCAGGGTTAGCCTCAAGACCAGAATTTCACTAAACTCTATAACACATTGATATAACTTTTGCACAGAGTAATGATCACCTTTAGAGAACAAGAGAAGATCATCTGCAAATATAAGGTGTGTGATCTTAAGATTACCACACTTTGGATGGAATTTAAACAATCTGTCATTCTTTAAAAGATCTAGCTTTCTTGAGAGATATTTCATTCATAGAATGAAGAGGTAAGGAGAAAGAGGATCACATTGTCTTAAGCCATATTCACCCTTGAAATAGCCATGAAGAGGTCCATTTAGAGAAATAGAATACCTTGGAGAAGAGATACATGTCATAATCCACTTGATCATGACATTTGGAAAACCCAATCCATGAAGCAATTCTGCCAGGAAACTCTAGTTGATGGTATCGAATGCCTTTCTGATATCTATATTTATCATTGCCCTTGGAGAAATGTATTTCCTGCTATAACTCTTAACCAGTTCATGAGCAAGCATGATATTTCTTGAAATTTGCCTCCCTTTGACAAACGCACTCTGAGCATCATTCACAAGATACCCCATAATAGTTTTCATCTATTTGCCAGGACTTTTGAGATGAATTTATAAAGACAATTACAACATGAGATAGGTCTAAAATCAGAGGGGTTTTTTAGGCATTTAATCTTAGGAATAAAAGAGATGGAAGTGGAATGTTAGACCCTAGAGGGGGGGGTGATTATGGTCTTATGCTAATCTAATCCGATTATATGCCAATTAAAACTAATTAACAAATTATCCTAGCAAGTATAAAATACAACATGATATATGAGCTAGGATAAGTAATATGAACAATGAGATATATCCTATATGATAAAAATATATGTAAGGATATATA
>NW_017975012.1:0-2522 GCF_001876935.1 Asparagus officinalis
TGTCCGGGTTCGATGTTATCCTTGGTATGGTTTGGTTATCCTCCTACCAGGCTAGTATTGACTGCTTTGGGAAGACAGTCAATTTGCGAGCGTCTGATGGGTCCGAGATGATTGTAGCAACCTCTCAGGACAACCGTTTTGCGGAATCATTTCTGACGTATATCGAGGAGGTGCTGTGACGGGATCTGAGTATTGATTTATTGGAGACTAGAGTTGTCTCAGAGTATCAGGATGTCTTTCAGGATATACCTGGGTTACCTCCTATGTGAGAGGTCGAGTTGTGTATTGAGTTGTAGCCGGGCACAGTCCCAATATCCCGCGCACCCTATCGTATGGCACCAGCTGAGATGAGGAAGCTTCAGACCCAGTTGGACGAGTTGTTAGCTCAGGTTTTATTTGTAGGAGTTATTCTCCGTGGGGCGTATCGGTCCTCTTCGTGAAGAGGAAGGACAGTAATATGAGATTGTGCATTTATTTTGGAGAGCCGAACAAGGTCACTATCCGGAATAGGTACTCATTACCTAGGATTGATGATTTGTCCGGCTAGTTGCAGAGAGTGTAGTATTTCTCGAATTTTGATCTTCGTTCTGGTTATCATAGTTGCGGGTTCGGGAGATGGATTTTTCCAAAACCGTTTTTCCTAATTCGATGTGAATCTTTAGAGTTTCTAATCAGGTCATTCGGGTTGACTAATGCACCCGTGGTATTCATGAATATGATGAACCAGGTTTTTTTCATCCCTTCATGGGCCAGTTTGATATTCTCATATCTTCGACATTAGAGGCAGAACACGAGTAGCATTGCAGACTCTTCAGGAGCATCAGTTATATGCCAAGTTTAGCAAATGCAGGTTTTGGTTTTTAGAAGTTAGATTTTTCTCGGCCACGTCAACAGCAGAGAGGGCATAGCAGTGAATCCGACTAAGTTTACAGTAATTCTTGATTTGGAATGGCCGAAGATGGTGACATAGATTCGAAACTTCTTGGGTTAGCCGGTTATTACAGGGAGTTCATCCTAGACTTTTTGAAGATTTCGACGCCACTTACACGCCTTACGAAGAAGGATGTACAGTTCATTTGGAACACAGAGCGCCAGGAGGCCTTTGATACGTTAAAGACTAAGTGGACTACAGCGCCGGTTTTGACTATTCCGAGCAGTGACAGGACGTACGTTGTTTACACAGATGCAGCATTGGCAGGTTTAGGAGGCATCTTGATGCAAACTCAGAGGGTAGAAGCATATATCTCATGACAATTTTGGGTGCACGAGCAGAACTACCCCACTCATGATTTGGTGTTAGCAGTAGTGGTATTTGTACTGAAGTCACGAGACATTACTTATATGGAGTGCAATTTGAGTTGTTCATCGACCACCAGAGTTTGAAGTATCTTTTCTCCCAGAAGGAACTCAACCAGAGGCAGCGACGGTGGATTGAGTTTATTAAACAGACGGATGGTAAGATGGAGAGAGTAAATCAGATGTTGGAGGACATGTTGCGGGCTTGTGTCATTTACTTCCAAGTCAACTGGGAGGATCATATTCTACTGATAGAGTTCTCTTATAACAACAGTTATCAAGCGATAATTGGTGTGGCCCCATATGAAGCATCGTACGTGAGGCCTTGTAGATCGCCTATATATTGGGTAGAGCAGGAGGATATTTTAATGCTTAGGCCAGAGCTTATGAGATAGATTACTGAGAAAGTAACATAAATCAAAGGACAGGTTCTAGCCGCTCGAAGTCAGCAAAAGGGTTATGCAGATAAGAGATGAGGACATTTAGAGTTTTAGATTTGAAGAGTTAGTTGTGCTGAAAGTATCATCTATGAAAGACGTTCAGCGATTCGGAAGGCGGAGAAAGCTTGAACTGAGATATATTGGACCGTTCCGAATTTTGGAGCTTATTGAGGCTGTTTCATATGGACTAGACCTTCCAGCATCGATGTCCAGAGTACATAAAGTGTTTCATGTTTCAATGTTCAAGAAACAATTACATGATGAAGAGCAGCAGTGAGTGTTGAACGCATCGGAGATTTAACTTCAGGATGATTTGACTACGATTGAAATCCTAGTTTATATACTTGCTAGAGAAGACAAGAAATTTAGAAACATGGTGAAAGTCCAGTGGAACCGAGGAGGCATTGAGGAGATTTCTTGGGAGCGTGATGAGGACATGCGTCGCGACTACCCACTCCTGTTTGAACAGGTAAATTAATTTTTATGACATGTGTTTTATATTATGTTTACATCTTGGGTTATATTTACATTTAACACTAGAATGTGAATATTTCTGCTTAATTCTTAATCTTTTGGAACACATGGTATATATGTGGGGTGTTCCTTGTTTGGATTTTTCACCCGATGTACTAGTTCCACTAGATTAGGATTCGAGCGGGAATATTACCATTTTAGATCGTTAGGTATAAATATTTCTATATGTTCATCAAGAAGTTTGTATTGCGAGATGCGTATAATTTCCGAATTTCGAGGACGAAATTCTTTTAAGGGGGGAAGAATGTAAAA
>NW_017975013.1:0-1651 GCF_001876935.1 Asparagus officinalis
CAGTTAGCGACTTCTTCTTTTCTTTTATCTTCTTCATATTAAAAAGAAAACTATATTCTAATTTTCTTTTCATCTCTTTCCTTTATTAATAAAAAAACTAAGATTTCTTTCTTTTTCCTTTAAATAGAAAAACAAACTATCTTTCTTTCTTTCTTAAAAAACAACACTAATTTTCTTTTAAAAAAAACTAATTTTTCTTCTCCTTCTTCCTTAACGAAAAAAACACTAATTTATCTCTTTCTTTTCCTTAAATAAAATTATTTGTTTGGTTGTGATATGCAAATTTGGGCGTTCTGCGGATAATTTTCATCGCGTTAATCCGTGCTTGAACCAATCCCAACAGAAATGACAAAATCAGCCGCTTCTTCAGGGATATGCTTTATACCCCACCAGAAAATGCAATTCCATCTATGCATAAGACTCCCCGATATAAGTAAATGCCCGACCGCCCAAATTTCCGCAGCTTTACGCACCGGCATTTCATTAAACATGCTTCCCAAATTCCTACCGCTAAATGAAACAGAAGTATGCCCAGTATAATATTATAATCTCGCGAATGATTGCATGGACAGTATGGTATTCATGATTAAAATGATCGGCGAATCACTGAAATGCGATTAATGCCTTAGATTTATTCCATCTTGCCCTCATTAAAGGACAAAGCCTTGAAAAATACTGGCTGTTACAGCTTACCGCATAAATTTTCATCTCAACTTGGTGAGGCAGATTTGCTCACAGTTTTTCTCAAGAAATTTTTCCCTATTCACAAAACGGTAAAGCTTAGGAACAGCATTCAGAATTTTAAATTGTCCCGGGAGAGCCTTTCTGGAAATACTTTGACCGATTTAAAGATCTTTTATGTAACGCCCCTGGGTTCACACAAGGCTGCAGTCCGAGGTGAAACCAAGGATGTCAAACCTGCCATGCACTACACCGTGCAATAACATGTTTCACCATCACAATTTTTATCACTCTAGTGGGTCAATAATAGGTGTAGGTACAAAAGCAAGTAAAAGATACTACAAGAGATAACTGATGAAACGATAGAGGTCAAATAGTATTCCATCATCCAACATATAGGAATATAAAGTCAATGTCTGAAAGGAACAAACTGGAGTTCTTAATACATCTCAAATACAACAAGTCTAAACAAAGGAAATAAGGCACACAGCCTTTACAACATCTAGAATAAAGTCCTCAAATGTATAAACAAAGTCTATAGTGGAGCTCCAAAATAAAGCATAGCTAGAATAGATAGTCGAACACTAAAGTGTGTCGCCATCAACCTGCGACTCTCCGGGCTCCTGGCTCGTGACCTGAAAGGGGGAGGGACAACGAGCGTCAAAGCGCTAGCGAGCAACATCACAACCAACCCCAAGGGAGAGGGCTCATTGGATAAGAAAAATACAGTTATCATAAAGTATATGTACACATATAAACAATTACCCTAACAATAAACAATGGGTTTTAGTACTTATGAAGTTTCAACACGGACATAGGTACGTCGAGCGAAATAATCCAAACAAGGAAACCCTCATGTATATACCTTGTATCCCAAATTGAAAATCCTTAAGTACCAAACCCGGAGTCTAATATGTAAACAGAAATAAGCAAAAAAAGAAATTTACAACATGTCTCAACATATATATAT
>NW_017975013.1:1947-3256 GCF_001876935.1 Asparagus officinalis
AACATCATTAGTGAACTTTTTAAGACTGAAATATATGATTCTTGCATCCCATGCCATAAGATCTACTTATCTACACAAAAATACGATTTTAGGCTCAATAAAAACCGAATAGAACTCAAATCCAAGCATACAAAGGAAAAGGGATGAAGTTGGGCGGGATGTTACTCGCCTACGACGAAAACGAAGCCCTAGATCTGGAGGAAGATGATCCCTCTCGCTGAATCCACCAACAATTCGCTGAAAAGCCCTCCAAAGCTCCTCCAAATCACCAAGGAGTGAGAAACTAGGGTTTGAGGGGGAGAGAGGGGGCTAGGGTTCTGATTTCAGATGAGAAATGGGGCTCTTTAGGGTATGATAGTATATATACTAACCCCACAACCCGACCCGAACCCGACCCGAAACCCATTAAGACCCAACACAGAAAAACTCTCTGCCTGCTGTGCGGTCGACCGCCGCGCCTTGCGCGGTCGACCGCACAGCAGGAGAAAAGTCTCCTGTGTGCCCGACTGCTGTGCGGTCGACCGCCGCGCACATCGCGGTCGACCGCACAGCAGAACAACTGCCTGCTATGCTGCTGATCAATCCCCTTGATTTCTATAACATAGAAATTCTTGCTAGGCTCCCAAACACTATTTATCACATTTATTTAACATATATATATGGTTATTCATCTTAAAAGAAATGTTTACCACTAATAACTCAATATATTCTTTAATAAATTTACGGGGTTCTACATTTTAATCCAATGTCCTCATCACGGTCTAGAAAAATGGCGATTGTGCCAAGTCATAAATGAAGGATTGGACTATTCTTCAAAAACATCTTTAGAATCAATGTGTCAGGGAGATTTTATGAGAAAAAATTCTTCAAAAACATCTTTAGAATCAATGTGTCAGGGAGATTTTATGAGAAAAAACGCCGATGAAGCTTGGGAATTCCTAGAGAGTCTATCCGAGAAAACAATGTAGTGGGAAAACTGTGATGACAGGGTTTCATCTATTTCCCAGTCTAAGTCTAGTGGTTTTTCCTTGGAGTCAAACATTGCGTCTGAAGCAAAGATGGTGACGATTATGCGGAGGTTAGAAGCCTTAGAAGTTAATGAACGAGCTCTGGCTCAAATCAATCATATTTCTGCCCCGGGATGTCATAACTGTCAATCTCCTACCCACGTTTCAGAAGAATGTCCTCTTCTAGGAAACAACCATGCTTTAGAACAGATGAACGCTGCATTTCAGCGTCACAGAAATGATCCATTTTCTCCAACCTACAATCCAGGTTGGAGAAATCATCCTAACTTTGCTTGGAACCA
>NW_017975014.1:0-2515 GCF_001876935.1 Asparagus officinalis
CGTATCGTGTTAGTTCTACTCCATCTCGTGTTAGATCTAGTTGTTTTGGTGATAGTTCTAATTGAAACTAGGGGTGGTAAATGATCGAATCGAACCGAATACTAAGGTGTTCATATTTGTATTTGTTTAAAATTATCGAATTCGAATGCAGACTCTATTATTCATATATCTAGTTTTTCGAATTCGAACTTGAATACTTGGTATTTGATAAATATTCATGAATATTCACGAATACTTATCGAATATCAAAGTATATTTATTTCGCTAAAGAGTTTGATTTTCAAATAGTATTAAAATTTATAAATAAAAATTATTTCTTTATAATATATGATGTATATATATTTAAATCAAAATTTTAATTAGAAAACAGATTTAAGATTATTTAAGTCTTAAAATCTATTTATAAAACTTAAGTAGAAATGGTAAGTGGGTTCAAAATATGACATCATATGTGCAACAATACAAATAATAAGTTGTGTTCAAATTTTAAACGAATATTTAATAGACAAACGAATCGAATATACATCTGGTTAAATTCTATTCGTTAATAAACTCGAATACTAAAAAATATTTATTTAGTGATAAATGAACTATCGAATCGAATATGACCGAATAGTTATTCGAACAATTATCGAACCATTTATTAATTATTTGGTTCACTTCCACCCCTAATTGAAACTCAAGCAAAAAAGCTGTTCTACTTGAAATACGAAGGAGGATAACGAAGTAAAGTTTTCTGAGTTCATAAGAAACATATTATTCAATCAGTATTTGCTCAAGTTGAAAGTAAAAAAGGAAATATTCAACATGAAAATACTTACAACGTTAGTTCTAATTGTCATAATGTTCGCCAGCACGACTTAGAACTAACTTATATACAGTCAGTTACGAACCGTATCGTGTTAGTTCTACTCCATCTCGTGTTAGATCTAGTTGTTTTGGTGATAGTTCTAATTGAAACTCAAGCAAAAAAGCTGGTTCTACTTGAAATACGAAGGAGGATAACGAAGTAAAGTTTTCTGAGTTCATAAGAAACATATTATTCAATCAGTATTTGCTCAAGTTGAAAGTAAAAAAGGAAATATTCAACATGAAAATACTTACAACGTTAGTTCTAATTGTCATAATGTTCGCCAGCACGACTTAGAACTAACTTATATACAGTCAGTTACGAACCGTATCGTGTTAGTTCTACTCCATCTCGTGTTAGATCTAGTTGTTTTGGTGATAGTTCTAATTGAAACTCAAGCAAAAAAGCTGGTTCTACTTGAAATACGAAGGAGGATAACGAAGTAAAGTTTTCTGAGTTCATAAGAAACATATTATTCAATCAGTATTTGCTCAAGTTGAAAGTAAAAAAGGAAATATTCAACATGAAAATACTTACAACGTTAGTTCTAATTGTCATAATGTTCGCCAGCACGACTTAGAACTAACTTATATACAGTCAGTTACGAACCGTATCGTGTTAGTTCTACTCCATCTCGTGTTAGATCTAGTTGTTTTGGTGATAGTTCTAATTGAAACTCAAGCAAAAAAGCTGGTTCTACTTGAAATACGAAGGAGGATAACGAAGTAAAGTTTTCTGAGTTCATAAGAAACATATTATTCAATCAGTATTTGCTCAAGTTGAAAGTAAAAAAGGAAATATTCAACATGAAAATACTTACAACGTTAGTTCTAATTGTCATAATGTTAGTAGGCATTTATATGCAGGCAGTCCTAGATTTAAAGTGTTAGTTCTAACCGCAGCCTCCGCTATTTCTATCGACCATGCTGGTTATAGATGCTACGTTAGTTCATATTGATTAAATGTTAGTTCTAGTTTACTTACAGTCAGTTCTAATTTCGCTAGCGCTCTATTTGAGTAAGTGTTAGTTCTAGATGTTACATCATTAATATGTTCGCTGCTTTCCAAGACATGTCTATCACCCCAACAGATCACATCATAATATCTGTGTCTTTCCAGTTCAGGAAAGGGTGTTAAAATAGAATTTCCCTCGATATTCGAGCTTTGTCCTTTTACACCAGAACAGGCGCCTTTTACACCAGAACAGGCGCCTCTCTAAATCCCTCATCCCCAAACGAATACCTAAGTCCAGCGTCTTCAATCTCTGTCATAAACCATCACAGATGGCTATGGATGGCACCTGTACACACTGCCATGGGTCAGGGCATACCTCTCGAGATTGTCATCACGGTATTACTTTTCGTGCCCCTCCCAGGATGCTTACCGTCCCTGCCAACACCGCCAGCACCATCCTACATCTCTCCGCGTTCGCAATCTTCAATCTTAGGTCTGGCCATCCATCCGTCCAGGAGCTCAGAGAGATGCTGGCTTTTCGCTTCAATCGTAGTTCATGGCCCTATCAAATCAAAGAAGCGCCAGGAAAGAGCTTCATGGTGCAGTTTCCATCTGTCGCCCTTCTTACCCAAGCCACAGAGGTCGGCCTGGTAGATGGGGGCACCTTTACGGGCAGATTCCGCCGATGGAAGGAGGATCTCAGGCTTTCAA
>NW_017975015.1:0-2514 GCF_001876935.1 Asparagus officinalis
CGTTCAGAACGCCCCTCGGTGTATTTTGCTACACGGTGATGCCATTCGGTCTAAAGAATGCAGGCGCCATGTATCAACGAGCGATCACTAAGATCTTCCAAGAACATCTCAGGAAAACAGTTGAATGCTACGTTGACGATTTGGTTGTGAAAATCCGCAACAGAGGAGATCACATCAAGGACTTGAAGACGATGTTCGATCTCATGCGAAGCCATCAATTGAAGATGAACCCTACTAAATCCTTCCTTGGAATGTCTAGCGGAAAATTCCTTGGATTCGTCATCACCACTAAAGGTATACATATCGATCCTGACAAAGTGAAGGCGATACACGAACTGCAACCTCCTAGAAATTTGAGAGAGCTCATAGGATTGCAAGGTCGGCTAGCTTACATCCGGCGGTTCATTTCGAACCTTTCTGGGAAATGCCAACCATTTTCTAAGCTAAACAAAAAAGGGGTGTCATTCATTCGGGACGATGCCTGCCAAAAAGCATTCGAAGATATCAAAACGTATCTAACGAATCCTCCTGTTCTCGTTGCACCGAAATCGGGTAAACCGTTCTTGATTTATATCAAGGTGATGAACCATTCGATAAGTGCTTTACTAGCACAAGACGACGATAACGGTCACGAACAGGCAGTTTATTACCTAAGTCGGACCTTGATAGGCGCCGAGTCTCGATATCCGATGATCGAGAAAGAGTGCCTCGCATTGGTATTCGCGATGCAAAAGATGCGGCATTACTTGGTTGGACAGACGATTTACGTCATTTCCAATGTTAATCCAGTACGGGTGTTTATGACGCAACCGGCCTCTATGAATTGGCGGTTAGCGAAAAGGGCCCTTCTCTTGTCCCAATATGATTTGCACTTCAAGCAGCAGAAGTCAATCAAAGGACAAGCGATTTGTGATCTTCTGACGGCAAACCCGACCACAGACGCGGCAGAAGTATACGATGACTTGCCGGATGAAACCCACGAGGTTAACACGACGTCGCACCAACAAGTGTGGCAATTATATTTTGATGGTGCTTCGAGGGCAGTTAATAGAGTAATAACCCCGGGAGGTTCTACAGTTTCCTCCGGGGTTGGGGTTGTCTTAATCTCCTCGGGAAAGCATGTGATGCCTCGAGCTTATTCATTGACTAGTCCGTTCTCCAATAACGTAGCCGAGTACAACGCGCCAAATTGGGTCTGAGTCCCGAGATTGGCGTTTTCCCATCATTGACTACGTCCAGTATGGTATTTTGCCATAGGATGTAAAAGAAAGAGAATTAATTCGCCGAAGAGCGCCAAGATTCTTCTATAATGCCGAGACCCATACGTTATACCATAGAGGGTACGATGGTTTATTACTCCGATGCCTTTCGAACAAAGAAGCAGAAGAAGTTCTTAAGGAAGCACACGAAGGAGAATGTGGTGCGCATCAGCCCGGTCCCAAACTGTATGATCGCATCAGGAGAATGGGATATTTCTGGCCAACGATGGTTCGAGATGCAATCGAACACGCACGAGAATGCCACGCTTGTCAGATACATGCAAATTATATGCATCAACCGCCAGAGCAGTTGCACACGTCAACCACGTCATGGCCGTTCGAAACGTGGGGTATGGACATTGTCGGTCCTATTTTTCCCCCTTCAGTCAAAGGTGATTGATTCATTCTGGCAATCACGAATTATTTTTCAAAGTGGGCTGAAGCGATTCCGCTCAGAGAAGTGAAGACGAACAACGTCGTCAATTTCATCAAGCATCATGTCATATACCGACACGGCGTGCCAAGACGGATCATCCATGACAACGGTCCGCAGTTCATAAGCAACGCCTTCATCAGGTTCTGTGACAAGTTCAAGATCGAAGATGTTTCGTCGACAGCTTATTACCCCGCCGCGAATGGATTAGCGGAGGCGTTTAACAAGACGATCATTAAGATCCTGTCAAAACTCGTGAAAACCAATAAACGAGACTGGGACGATAAACTCGGTGAAGCACTCTGGGCTTATCGCACCACCATACGCACACCTACAGGAGCCACCCCGTATTCATTAGTATACGGATGTGAAGCCATGCTACCATTGGAGATTCAAATCCCATCCCTTCGGATCGCTCTCGCAACTGAGATGACGACAGAAGAACACCATCAGAAACGTCTTGAAGAACTCGAAATGTTGGATGAAAAGCGTTTGGAAGCTCAACAACACATTGAGTTTTATCAAGCCAGAATATCCAGGGCTTTTAACAAAAGAGTCCAACAGAGAAGCTTCAAGGAAGGAGATCTGGTCCTCGCTGCTCGCCGACCGATAATCCTCAATTCCAAGAAGAAAGGTAAATTTGAACCCAAGTGGGAAGGACCGTTTGTGATAGACACAGTCTACTCAAACGGTGCATATCGCCTGATTACTCAAAAAGGCACCAGGAAATTAATGCCAATAAATGGGAAGTTTCTGAAAAAGTACTATCCCTAGTACATTCGGGATAACCCGTTTACCGGGAAGTTCCTTGAAGAATATTAC
>NW_017975016.1:0-5362 GCF_001876935.1 Asparagus officinalis
GGTGCTTATTAAGGTCTTTTTGCCGTACCAAAAGACACCAGGGTTCGATTCCTGGGGTATTCTGTGCCTGAAAAACTAAGGCAGGATAAGTCTGTGCGCTAAAACCCAGCAGCTGCCGTTAGTTCTTAACCGTTGAAAAGAACATCCGTCCAACAATATTCAATATTGTGGCAGGTTGTTAGTTAATACACCGAAATCATGCCT
This sequence comes from Asparagus officinalis, assembly GCF_001876935.1. Classification (NCBI taxonomy): domain Eukaryota; kingdom Viridiplantae; phylum Streptophyta; class Magnoliopsida; order Asparagales; family Asparagaceae; genus Asparagus; species Asparagus officinalis. Next base: position 205 of record NW_017975016.1, read on the forward strand.
TACACGCATGGGGAATCATCCTGAATCCTAAGAAGGATATGCCGAGCTAACAACGGCGTCGCCGGTTTAGTCTTTTAACGCGATTGAAAAAGACACCAGAGTTTTCGATTCTGGGGTATCTCATCCGCGAAGGCCTAAGTAGGGGATAAAGTCACATCTAATACAACGTTGCCGGGTAAGCGCTATTCCGGTAACAATGGGCGAAGCTAATGTATTCAACATCATAGAAGCACAAGTCTGCAGAGATTCACTCGCTCTTAGCCACAACGTTACATGCGAAGGCGGATTTTAGAACATCGCGCTGCTATCCCGACTCAAGACGGTAGTTCGGTAAGGCTAATAAACCCGTTGAAGCTTGGGGGTTACCAAAAACCCCCAAAGTCGACGCCTAACACGCATCGCCGGGTAGTCCTAATTCCCGTGAGAAAGACGAAGTTCTACGTATTCAATATCGTGGCACTAAAAGGGTTAACTCTGTAGCTAAGCTGTACTGCAGGAACGGAGCTTATGAACATCCGGCATGCTAAGCCCGACTCAACGGTAGTCGGTAAAGGCGGCATCAACCCGTTGATGGCTTGAGGATTTGCCAAAAATCCTATAAATACGAGAAGTCACTGACGCATACAGCTTCTTTAGTTTGGTCTCGTGAAAAAACCCCCCTGAGGCAACATACGACGTTCAAGACGAACCCTAGAGGTCAACGCCGGACAAGCGCGTAACCTTAGGTGCCAACGCCGGTCAACAGGGCGTTAACGATCAAAAGTTCAACGCTACGACGCGGTCAAACCCCAGGGTCCAACAGCCGGACAACGCGTAACCTTAGGTGCCAACTGCCAGTCAACAGCATGGCAACTACAAAAAAAATTCAACGTACGAACGTTAAAACCCTACGGTCGAACGCGGACAACGCGTAATCCATATGGTCAAGATACGCGCGATCATCGCGTTGGCAAATCAAACAGTCAACGTACGACTTCGAAACCCTAGGGTCAACAGCCGGTCCAACGCGCGTAACCGCTAGGTCAGATCGCCTATCAAATGCGTTGCAATGAAAATATCTCACTAGCTCGAAAAGTAATAGCGAGTATAAACTGCTTTCTTTAACACTCCGAAAAGTTATAGGAGTATAAACTGCTTCTTAAATACTCCAACAAGGTATATGAGTAATAAACTATTCGCCTATTTTTAGGTTAGAAGTTCGCTGGAGAATATTGTTTATAAATATTCTTAAGGATAACTGCAACCACAACTACGCGCGGACAACGCGTTGTACATAAAGAATGCGACGCCAACACGATCGATGGTCAGCTAAAATTAGAAACATCAGGAATGCGGGACTTCAACAGTTCAAACTTCCGACACGGTCAGACAATAAAATGCAGCAACGCGGAACTCTGTACAGGACTTTCGAACACAAAGCACGAAAAGGCCTGGAAGAATGAAGGAGTCAAGAACAAGAAGCATTCCGAGGTCCCGTTATACCGGACTGAAGGTAAGGAGCAATCATATCCAAGTATTCAGACTCTTCTATAAAAGAATGAGACTGAAAATACTTTTGAGGGGAGTATTCTGTAGGGCATATAAAAATTGCTATATCGGTCCCCTAGCATTAGCTCCGGGCACAACCGATCGAAGCCAAGCGAGGCGACAAGATCGACGAATCGCACAGAAGGCGACGGACATGCATCATACGCGTATCGGAATCAAGCCAAGTGTTAAGGAAGGGGATCAACGGAGTCTCCAACCGAGAAGCAGACTCGCGGTACGAATGCGATCAGAATGCAAGATCAGTTCGGACGTCGAACTCAGCAGGCGGATTTACTTGCCCAAATCAGGGATCCGGATTTACTGCCAAATCAGAGTGCAACGAATCAAGTCTGGATAAAATCAACGGCACAGAAGCAAAATTCAGCAGTATAGAAAGGCGGAAAAAACACGCAAACGGCTGCACCCCTACGAGAGGGACTCGGCGAAGCGAGACGCAACTTAGGTGGCTGGCCAAGACGAGCCAGCTCAGGTGGGCTCGGCGAAGGGCCGAGCGCACCTCAAGGTGGCTGGGCCCAAGCCGAGGCCACTTGGGTGGCTCGGTGGCCGAGCACCTCAAAGGTGGCTGGCGGCGCAGAGCCGAGCCCAGCCCTGAGGTGGCCGGCCCCACGATCGTGTGCCTAGGCAATAGATGCTGGGTCCTATAAACTAGGCTAGGGCCGTTGGTTCATTTCAGGGGAGTTGGAAATTTGGAGAGGGGAAGCCTGCTGAAACTCAAGACTGCAGAACTTAAGCAAGATTCAAGCTTTGGGCTTCGAAGACTTGCACTCGCAGATCCTAGTGCTCAGCGATCGTTAACGAATGCTGTTCAAATAAGGCAGCGTGTTCGAGGGACCGGATCTCAGATCTCGCAGACGTACTCGCGGATCTAAGCTTGGTCTTAGATCCGCGGAGACCTGTGGACGATTGTTTCCAGTGGTGAATCAAATCCTCCCCGGCTATTATTTCCTTGGTGAAATAATCCCGTCGTACTGCTGCAGGATCTGACCGGATGCTAGATCTCGGCGGTTGGTGCCACGGCATAAACCCCGCGGCAGCAAAGAACCCACCAAAGCGAGCGAGACTCCGCAAAACAGGAGCTCGTGATTTGTTGCAGCGGTCACAGAAGGAAAGTTGTAATTTTTTCTTTATTTTCTTTGATTTAGTTGTAACCGGATCTATAAAAGACAGGATCTTTGTAATTCAAGATGACAATTATTTCATTAATGAAGAAAGCAACAGTTTTCCCCGCGAACACAACTCACTGACTTTGCAGTCGGAGTAACCTATCGGCTGCTCACATGGGTTCTCAGGTATAACGCATTCGTCTGTCCGACGCGTTTTCTTCTGAGTAAACATTGCCTTGTTGGCCTCTGCAAGAGTCGCACGTTTGGAATCACTCCTTTGTGAGGGTGAAACCTTAACGGGCTCTTGGTCCTTTGCACGCACCGCTGAGTTGGTTGTTGCAGAGATCGATTTGTTAGGAGATCGTGTACGACCCCCAGTCTGGATGTTGGCTCGAAGCTCCTTCAACGATCCCCAGCTTTCCTTGACAAGCGCTTTTCCTCGATTCTCGGGTAGAGCACCGATACGATCCTTCGGAGGATTCTTGAACTTGGGGAAATCCGCGCTGCGGTGGGGCTTTTCCAGAGGTTCGGGATCTGAAATTGACGAAGGTTGGAGAGCAATATTACCTGCTTTTACCTTAGGCGTTGATTTGGCCTTCGGCATCCAAACTCGTTCGGATCTCGGCGATCTCTTAACGGCCTCTCCCTTTAGCATTTCTCGTGCTTTTTGGACCAGGGCTCGGGCATGCGCACGCAAGGCGCGGCGCTTCTGGATTCGCTCCTCGAGAGTAGAACGGGTTCTTTTGACATGAACCCATTTGTTTGTTTCTGCTTCGGAGGAGGGGCTGGTTGTTTGCCGTGGTTGCTCCTGGCGTTGCCTGGATTTTAGATCTACGTTATAGCGGATCCCATCCATCGGCTCCAAAGCTTCGGCCAGCTGTCGAGCAAGACGTTGACGCTGTCTTTGTCGTGCTCTCTTTGATAATGCCGGAGCGTCTTCAGAAGTCATCTCCTCGGCGGAAGAGGAGTCCGGATCTGCGATCTCGACCATTTTGGACGACGTGGGGACGTCGCGTGGTGCAAGTGCAGAGGCGGCAACGGGGACTTGGATTTTTGAACCGATGGACCTGCAATCATTTATGAAAGAGGTTACCTTTCTGTACCCGTTTGGAGAGGCGGATCTGGAGGAGGAGGAAGAGAGGCCTTCTTTGAACTGTTGTTGATCGAGCTCGTGTTCTTCATTCACCCGGATCTTGAGTGTTGGTTGCGTCACGACGGCGTCGGTTGCGATGCCGTTGGCTCCCACTGTGGTCGCCAGCTTGTTTGCGGAAAAAGTTATTGTATTCATTGCTGCATTCATTACAACTTCGATCGTTACAATGAAACAAAAAGATAGCCTTTTTATAAGACCGGCACACAATGAAAACAAAAGAAATACAACTCTTTTCAAACAAACGCAAGATCTGTTCATCATCTCTTGCTTGCGTGGGTCTTTGGCCTGTGACGGGGACGTTGATATCCGTGGACCACCGGGCAATCAGATCCGCTCCGAGAAAATCAGGCAGAGCTTCGTCTATCCGTGAAGGGATATAGAAGCAGAACTTCATCGATCCGCGTGAGATCTAGAAGCTATAAGCGTATACCTTGGCTAAAGCGAGGTATTAGCTCTTCTTAGTATTAACGCTAAAGGCTAATACTAAGGCTCGGACGGGTGATGAAGGCTCTGATCAAGACCTCTCCTCTTCTTGTTGAAGCTCACGGCCACTCTTCACTGCAGCAGGGCTTCGCCAAGGCTCTCCAAAAAATCCTCGATCTCAAACAAAGGCACAAGGGGGCTATTTATAGGTGCTAGGGGAGCTCTAGGGGGCCTAGACACCCCCTGGTGTCTCGGCTTGGCCGAGACACCCTTGGGGTGTCTCGGTTTGGCCGAGACACCCCTGGGGTGTCTAGGCTTTTCCTAGACACCCCCGGGGTGTTTCAACTTCCCGGGACTCCGTTTGAGGTGTATGATTGTTTTCCCTATAAATTCTTCGTCCGAACTCAGATTTGAGTGATTCCAAGTGTGTTGGATGCTTGACGAAGAGTTCGATCCGCTCTGGTGGTTGGATTGTCTATAGAGTGGTCGAGGTATGAAGGGCGTTGTCCTTTTTTGTGAACAGTGCCGGGTTCCCGATGGTCTGGGTCTTCGTTGTTCCGAAATCTTATCAGCTCACGTAGCTCGTCGATTCACTTCAGTCGTTCGTCGACGTCAATTAGACTCTTGTGGATCAGATAGTGACGTTCATCGTCGCTCTTTAACACTGAACCGTTCGTGGAGATCTATAGGCAATTTTTGATGCCTACAAAGACGAACCCGATGCGGGAGAGGAAGAATTTTATATTCTATCTCCCGACACTGAAGAAGAAGAATTTTATATTCTATCTTCAGCTGGAAAGAAGACTCGAGGTGGGATCTCCACCCCCAGAATCCGGAAAGGTGAAACTAAAAGTGGGATCTTCACTCTGAGAATCGAAAAGATTCAGATAACCCTAACTGTCGGAAGGTTTGATTACCGAACTAAAGACGA
>NW_017975017.1:0-2514 GCF_001876935.1 Asparagus officinalis
ATACCCCCTCCAAAGTGTTCCTGACTCGTTTCTTTTATAGAAGAGGCTGGAATACTTTGGATGTAATTGGTCTAGCCTTCAGTCGGCACCAGGACCTGTAGTTAGCTTCAACTCTTGGCTCCTTTGATTTTCGGTCTATTCGATGCTTTGACGAATAGCCGAGGTTTTTCTGGCGCTGCGTTTATCGTCTGGCCGTCGTCGGAGTCTCGAGTCTGCAGCTGGTGAATTGAGTTTGGCTCGTGTCATTGAGTTGACTTTGAACTACCTCTGTCACATCGTGTTGACTTAGGGTTTCGGATCACCGTGTGTTGACTTTTTGTCGCAACGCGTTGACCGGCGTTGACCTAGGGTTACGCGTTGACCGGCGTTGACCCTTAGGGTTTTGAATCGTCATACGTTGACTTTTGTCGCAACGCGTTGACTGGCGTTGACCTAGGGTTACGCGTTGACCGGCGCTGACCCCTAGGGTTTCGAAACATTGACTTTTCTTGCAACGCATTGACTGTCGTTGACCTAGGGTTACGCGTTGACCGACGTTGACCCTTAGGGTTTCGAATCGTCAAACGTTGACTCTGATTGCAACGCATTGACTGGCGTTGACCTAGGGTTACGCGTTGACCGACGTTGACCCTTAGTTGACTTTTTGTCGCAACGCGTTGACTGGCGTTGACCCAGGGTTACGCGTTGACCGGCGTTGACCCTTAGGGTTTTGAATCGTCGAAGGTTAACTTTTGGTTGCAACCCGTTGAATGGGGTTGACCTAGGGTTACGCGTTGACCGGCACTGACCCCTAGGGTTTCGAATCGCCAAACGTTGACTTTTCTTGCAACGCGTTGACTGGCATTGACCTAGGGTTACGCGTTGACCGGCGTTGACCCTTAGGGTTTCGAATCGTCAAACGTTGATTGGTGTGGATTTTCATCCTCGAACGTTGACTTTTGTCGCAACGCGTTGACTGGCGTTGACCTAGGGTTACGCGTTGACCGGCGTGGACCCTTAGGGTTTCGAATCGTCAAACGTTGACTCTGATTGCAACGCATTGACTGGCGTTGACCTAGGGTTACGCGTTGACCGGCGTTGACCCTTAGGGTTTTGAATCGTCGAACGTTGATTGGTGTGGATTTTCATCCTCGAACGTTGACTTTTGTCGCAACGCGTTGACTGGCGCTGACCTAGGGTTACGCGTTGACCGGCGTTGACCCTTAGGGTTTTGAATCGTCGAACGTTGATTGGTGTGGATTTTCATCCTCAAACGTTGACTGGCCGAGACACCTTGGGGTGTCTCGGCCAAGGCCGAGACACCTTGGGGTGTCTCGGCCAAGGCCGAGACACCTTGGGGTGTCTCGGCCAAGGCCGAGACACCCTAGGGTGTCTCGGTTTTGGGGCCGAGACGCCCCCTCTCCCCTTTCTTTTGTCTTTTTCTCTTTTTGGTTGTTTAACTTTCCCTTGTTTTGGTTCTATTACCCCTTTTGTTTCCCCCCCTCTTTTCAAAATTTCAAAGAAGATTCCCCCTCTTACTTAGCTCCCAAAACCGAACTCTTCCCCCCCCATTTCGGTTTTGTGTATTCTTCTTCCCCAAGCTTCTTTCCTCCATTGATTTGTTCTCAAGGATCCATCAATCCTTAAGCAAGCTTGGATTTTAGCGGATGCCCATTGGTCGAAAGCTTGCATTCCCCAAATAGGGTTCCCTCCTCCATCTTCAAGCTCAAAGAAAATCTCCTTTGATTTGGTAAGTTCTTCTTTCCAATCTTCTTATTTTCTTGTAAACTTCAAGCTCAAAGAAAATCTCCTTTGATTTGGTAAGTTCTTCTTTCCAATCTTCTTATTTTCTTGTAAAGATTGCATCTTTAGGCTTGTAGTAGGCTAGGGGTTGTGTATGCATTATATTTTGGGGGGTTTTGTGCAAAAGGGGCAATATGGCCGAAATTTTTGAGGGGCTTATTTGCAAAATAGGGGCTGAAATTCGTGGGTTTTTTTATGCAAAATTGGAACTGAAATTTTGGGGTTGTATTTATGTCCCTTTGGTGAAACATTGTGAGGGGTGCTTTATGCAAGAGGATCAAAGAATTATTTGAGGGGTTAATTTTCAAAACAGCCCATAAATGTTTTAGGGGGCTTATTTGCAAAAGGGCAGCGAATTTAGGGCTGACATCCAATGAGTTTTGACCACGAACTCATGATCAAAATTTTGACAAGGCATGTGGAGCTCAAACCAAGATTTTGTAGAGGGGCTTTTATGCAAAATTGGCTAAATTCTGCAAAAGGGCTCATTTGTAAACTTTAACCAAAATTGTGGGGTACCGGGGTGTTATATGATCGAATGTGACGATCATGACCCAACCCGGGCGTGTCCTTGACCTGAATTTTGGCCTTGAACACTAAGGGTATTTTGGGTATTTCACCAAAATTCACCGTGAAAGATGACAATCATCATTTCACATGCATGAAATTTGTAGGTTTAACTAGACTTCAATTATGAAATCCTATTTATGCATAGGATTTTAATTAAAGTTC
>NW_017975018.1:0-2505 GCF_001876935.1 Asparagus officinalis
TGCACGGCACTAAGTTCCGCTCTTATCTGTGGCAAGCTGGTGTTCCGATTAGCTCTACTGCTCTGCTGGTGGGTTTTCTAGCTTTATGGCTAAAAAGATGTGTAGTTCCCCACCAGGCCTCAGATGCGATGCCAATGGAAGTATTGTATCCCGCCGTCCAGCTGGCTACAGGTCGTAAATTATCTTTGCTTCCCACTATGGTGGCCGATATTCATAGTGGATTACGGCAATTAATCTCCGTGTTTACTCAGGAGAAAAAGAAACCCTCCGCCAATCTGTCCGTTCCGAAGTTGGAGCTACCCTACACTTATCTGATGACTTGGTTAGTACTTCACCGACCAGATTTAATGGAAGCTCCTGAGACGGCAAATTTTAGCATTCCTTTGTTGCAGAGTCTCGAGAATTGCAAATGGATCAGGCATCGAGAACCCGACATAACGAGGCAGTTTAAAATTCACAAGTGTTAGGAATTCTTCCCCTGCTTCCCTCAGTTCTCCGGTACCTACAATACTACTTTAGTAGATGCTGAAGACCCAAGGCAGAATCGCACTATCTTGGATGTCGGGTGCTTCAGATGGTTGATGAATATTCGACCTGGATATCTGTTGTTCAGGGTAAGGGATGTTTGCCACATTGAACCCTATCTCCCATGTCGATTCGCCCGTCAATTCGGGTATGATCAGATATATGTCGGCAATCCAAACCGCCACCTTAGATTTCGAGGTGGACTTATCGATGGTGCGAGGGCTTGGTTCTGGAGCATCGCTGGCTTCACAAATGTCGAATTCGATCTTCCTTTAGAGGCGCCGCCCCTAAGGATGACCTTTCTCTTCTGCAAATGGCTGATAGCCACCAATATTGCCACTCGGCGTAGAAGGATATCAGACTCGGAGGAAGAAATAGCTCCCCGGCAAGCAACAGAACCGACCCGTGAAGCTGTGATGTCGCCTCGAGGAAAAGAGGCTGCTGAATCATCAAGGAAAGGAAAGGAACCGGCTCGCTCAGTCGGTAGTGAAGAAGAATTTGACTCTGAGGAGACGGAGACTTCCGAGGAGGCGGGTGAGACTAGCTCAAGTTCTGATGAAAGAGCGGGTCTTCCTGATTCTTTCTTTGAAAGAGGACTTGTGCTCCGAAAAAACGGAAAGAGAGAGTCGTCATGGAACATCCTAACCGGATGACGGTAGAAGTTCTTAGCTACGACGAAGAGGATGAAGAGGATATGGTACCTCTTATTCGTCGGCAAATATCTCGAACTTCTACTCAAGCTCAAACTCAAGTTTCTCCCCGAGCTGAGTTACGCACCAAACATCGTCATGAAGGTTCTGATGCACGTCCTCTGAAGAAACAAAAGAAAGCTGCCTCTAAACCGCGCGTTCATCTTCCTGCTGTAGAAGAGACATCCGGTCGTAGTGCTTCTTCTGATGAACAAGGTAACTATTTGTTTTTGTCACTTTCACATTTTTTAATGCTTGAACTCATTCCATTTCCAATTTCTGTAGAGAGTCAAGAAGAGGGAGAATATCGAGTTGGAGCTGCTTCTCCTGGAGGTATAGAGGGAGAATATCGAGTTGGAGCTGCTTCTCCTGGAGGTATGGAGACTGAGGAGACCAGCTTCGTCCAACAAATGCAAGATGCTCTGGAAGAAGGACCAGCTGATGTTTCCCCAACTCCTGACGTTGATCCATCCGCTACGGACGCAGGTACTGATCTTTCTCCTCTCGGAAGAAAAATCCGAGAAATGAATGAGTCAGACCGTGTGCATCCTCTAATGACCTGTGCACTTTCTCTCCTTTTAGTCAAATTAAAAGAAGCAGGTACAAATAGTGAAGCTCTCGAATCCGCCCCGACCAATGAAGGTAAAATCAATCTTTGTCTTGAGCAAATTTGTTTAAATCTACGTGTCATTTACGACTCAACACATTTTGTAGATGTCACAATGCACGAATCCGTTGGAGGAGAGACCACGCATACAACAGAGGTCGAGGAATTCAATGAACATCACCTCGATTTCAATCTCTCTGAAGGCGACCATGAGTATATCTCCGACTTATTATCGGGGAAAACTCCTGGTGCAGCCACGGAATCCAGCGCTGGAGTCGGTTCGACAGAAGCAGGTCCTTCTAAAAGTAAGACATTTATTCTGTAAACTCCATATATGCATACATATATATATTTTAACTTGATTAACCATATAAGTATTTGAATTATAGGACCAGTTGCTGGAACTGATACTACTATAATCATTGGTACGTCTGATCGACTGGAGGGTAGTGAACTTGTGCCGTGGGCAAGAACCGAAGTTAATCTCCAATCATCTATTCCTGAATTCCAGCCTGCTACTCCTATGGATCCGATGATGATAGAAGTTACCGTCACCCCCCAGATCAGTCCGGTCGCAACAAAATCGAGACCAACTGAAGAAGTTGGTACCTCAGTCGATGTTGTACCCAGAGCTGGCAAGTTTTACTCATAACTTGTTTCAAGTTCGGATTATCATTCCATTAC
>NW_017975019.1:0-2498 GCF_001876935.1 Asparagus officinalis
CTATTCCCCCCCCCCCCCTCTAGGGTACTTTCAAAATCCACTTACAACCAACCAAATTTTTTTGTTCATCATATGAAACTAATTGTTTCATGTTATCCTTGATGATTGCATTAAATTCTTCTGCCATTGTGTATTGACAATTTATGTCTTTGGAAGCTTTTGTGAAATTTGTTGGTTTAGATAAGTGTTGTATTGAAGGACAATATATGATGCGGTTTCACAATTCCTTACTTTGATCTAGTCTACATAAAATAGGGATTGGAAGGGAGAGGTGGCCCCGCAGTAGAGAGCTCGTGTGTGTGAGGAGTCACTGCAGTGGAAACCATGACCGACACACCAGGCCCAGCGACAGGTGGACGTGGCGCGACCTGGGTGGACGTCGGCAAAATGGCCGCAACTGCTATAGATAGCGGTAGCTCACCATGTGCAGTGATGAGGGAGGTGTCAGACAATAAGAGGAGGGTATAGACTGGGAGCTAACATGAAGGGGTTATTGTGGAGGAGAGTTTGTGTGAATGGAGTTAGGAGAGGACATTGAAGGAATGAATGGAGATGACACGTCGAGAGGAGACCCACTGAGAGGAGAGGGATAGGCACTTGGTAAGATGGTAGGAGAAGATACAATGGAGACTCGAGATGTTGAGGAATGTGGAGAGAAAGATGACACGATAGGAGAACACGTTGGAGTCAAAGACGAGCTTGTGACAAACATTAGAGGAGACAATACATTTGACGTGTTAGCAGTTGATCCAATGACAACCTTTATAATGAGGAGCATATCCTAAAAAGATACAATGTTTTGATTGAGGCTAAAATTTGTTGGAAACTTGAGGCGAAAATTTGGAAAACATGCACAACCAAAAACTCAAAGAAAATCATATTTAGGTTTCTTTTTAAAAAGTCTCGATATGGAGAGATGCCGTCTAAAAGTGGATTAGGAAATATATTTATCATAAAAATAGTCGTATATACAACATCAACCTAAAATTAAGATGACATCTTAGCATCAATCAAAAAAGTATGTGTCATTTCAATAATGTGTCTATGTTTGAGCTTGGGCACACCATTTTGTTGTGGTGTGTTAGGGCATGATTTGCGAAAATAAATTTCATAAGCCAAAAAATGTTGTTTGAAAGCGTTAAATTCTTTACCACCATCACTCTGAAACATCCGGATTTTGTAAGAAAACATATTCTCAACTAATTTTTAAAAGCTACAAAAATGAGTGAAAACTTCAGATTTATTTCTTATAGGATATATATCCAAGTCAGGAATGACTGTCACTTGTGCAAAACAGAGAATAAGGGATGAGATTCACTAATGGAAGGTGTGGTAGGAGTCAACATAGGAATTGGCATTGACAAGGGATATGGGATCTCAGTGGAGGCATAGGAGATCGGGATTCCTATCGAACTCAAAGAGAACATAGGGGTTATTGTCGAGGTCAGAGGAAGTATTGAGGTGGAGATGGTTGAACTCGAAGGCATGAAAACTATCGAGGTGGAGATGGTTGAACTCGAAGACATAGGAACTGTCGAGGTTGGGATCCCTGTTAAACTTGAAGAGGAACTTGAAGCCATGATTCGTCAAAAAAAAGAAAAGATTGCTAGGGTTTCACCAAGACTCTGATACCATGTGAAAATATTAAGAGGGGTGGGAGAGAGAAGGTTAAACAAGGTCGACTTACCCTAGCACCCAAGCCGATATATGTATATATATGAAGAAATGATGCAGGTTTTACATATAGACCCTCTATTACAATTATACATTACAGTTGCACTATTATATGCCACAAATAAAAAATCATGTACACTTTAGAATGTTGTGATATTAATGTGAAAAAGGCAAAAAAAATAACTCCATTTTGTATTTCAGGTTTAAGAGTGTCGTCAGAAGTGGTAGTTATAAATCAATAAGGCAAAACTTTAGATTTGCAGACAAAAACCCTTAACAAAACTTTAGAAATGGGTGAGTTTGAAAGTAAGTGCGGTACAACTTTGAGTTCATAGATATAAGAATCAAAACTTTGAATGTGGGTGTATTCAAAAATCAATGGAGAAAAACTTTAGGCTTAGAGGGAAAAAAAACAAAATGAAAATTTATTTTGAGTTAATCATGGTGTACTACAATTATAAATAGTACAATGAAGTATTTTGGGTTTATAGGAAAAAAGAACTTTAGTGAAGTGAGTGTGAGCGCTAAGACTTTGGTTTGTAGGCCAATAAATAAATAAACCTGCAATTGACAATGTCACGAGTATCACGACATTATTGTGAAAAAGGAAAAAAAAACACTACTTTATATTTCGAATATAAGAGTGATTTTGGAAGTAGATGAATAAAAAATAAGGGATAAAACTTTGGATGTATAGGTGAAAAATCGTAATGAAAGTTTGGAAATGATGGGTTTGAAAACAAATGGGTTGAACTTTGCATTTATAAGCAAGAATCTTAATTTTAGAAGTCAGTGGATTTAAAAATAAGTGGAGGAGAACATTG
>NW_017975020.1:0-2498 GCF_001876935.1 Asparagus officinalis
ATTTTAGTTTTGTAACAATATCAAAAAAACCTTCTTCCATTTAACAACTATTTTCAACTTGGGTTTTGGGTTTAAAAGTAGGGGGGTTTGTAAAAAAAAATTAATGCTTAGGAGGCGCTCCACAAATTTGTGGAGCACTTGGGAGCTCCCAAGAGCTCCGGTGGGCCCTACTGGCCACATCAGCCCAGGGAGCCCCTTGGGAGCTTGCTGGGAGTTTGTTGGAGGGGGTTCACGAGCTCCCACCGCTAGGCATTGAGAGCGGCGGTGGGAGCTTGGTGCACTTGCTCTTAGTCCCTCAAGTTTTCTTAATGTGTCAATGTTAGTCCTTTTATCAGGTTTTGTCATTCAAAACCCTAAATCATGGTTCGGCTAGCGATAATCATGGATAGGGAATTACCTTATTACTTCTTCTTCTCTCTTTCACCTCGACCACCACCCCCTCCGCCGCTAGTATTCTCACCTCTTCCTCCTCTACCCACCATCTTCTTTGCCTTCATGACCTCCTCCATCGGTATTCTCACCTCCTCTACCATCATCACTATCATCATCACTATCTCCATCGATAATGTCACTAGCACCTTCTTTGTCACCACTCTTTTTCATATTTGTTTCGATCTGTGAAGATATTGGAGCAGGTCAAGTAAAGGAGGAATTACGGGCCGATTTTGGTCAATTTCTACGGAACGGAACCGAACCGAACCCGTTTTAAACCGAACCGGACCGAACCGAATTATTGCAATTCAGTTCGGTCAATTATTTCGGTGCCATGAAATTCTACAAGCAAGTGGCAATATGCATTAGCCATAACAATAAGTGAAGAGTACAGATATTAAAGCAAATAACAATTGAAAAAAAATCAAATTAGAAAGAATGTAAGTAGGGTTGAGTAAACGGGGTTCGGCCGGTTTTGGTCAATTTTTATGGAACCAAACCAAACCGAAAATTAGTGTTGAACCGAACCAGACCGAACCGAATTATTTCGGCTCAGTTCGATCGGTTATTTTTGGTTCCATGAAACTCTACTAGCAAGTAGCAATTACAGCAGCCATAACATTAAGTGTAAGGAGCAGATATTAGAGCAATTAATCAGATTAGAAAGGATGTAAGAACAATTAAGACGATGAAAACTCGAAAATGAACAAGGGAGTCAAGTATAGTGAGGGGATGAATGAGATATTTCAACGGGTTAACCTCTTATGAGAGAGAGGGGGAGCAGATGAATGGGTTGGTTAACTTTAGTGATTGGTTTACTCTCTTCATTCTTGACGTGATGATCTCTCTTTTCAATTGGCAACTAACATTGGTCATGTGGGTGGGGGCCACAATGAATGTGAGAGTAATTCTTTTTGGTGCTAGATGTTAATATTATTGAATGTTGGTTGTTTTTTATACGAATCCTGATACGCTTTTATTCACTGCAGAGAGTTCGAGTGTTATTCAGTTGGGTTGGTTATTCCTGGTAGAAATTTTTACAACCCGATCCGAACTGAATAAACTCCATAACCGAACCGAACCGCTGGAATTCGGACGGTTTGGTCGGTTAATTTGGTTTTTATCGAACTTTGCTCAGCCCTAGGATGAATACGACGTAGGGGGCAGTAGCGGTGGTTGAGGGCAGAGAGGAAGGAAAGAAGGTCAGATGGGGGAGAGAGAAGTGGAGTATAATGTCCATTCATGAAAAAAGTTAAAGAAAATAGAAATTTTCCATTTTAAAACCATCTACTTAGAGGGACTAATATCAACATATTAAGATAATTTGGGAGAGAATATCAAAGTATGAAAGATTTGAGGGATTGTATCAAAATTCCGATGATCTAAGGAACTAACATCTAAACACTCTTTATTGTTTGAATAAATCATATCATATCATACTTCATATCATATCATATCATACTCTTTATAAAAGAGTGAGTTTGAGAAAAATTTTCTATGGTCAATTTTACTCATAATCCTTTTGGATATTACATTCTAATTTTATCCTAAAATATTTAAATGATTTAAAGGTAAAATCTTCAACCAAAATTTAATATTAAAAAAGATCAAATAGTAGAACTAATTTTTTATCCTACTAAAAGATGACAGGTATCCAACTAATTCTATCTCACTACGAATTCTCATTAAATTAAAACTATTCATATCCATTACTAGAGATTCCTATTCACAAAAAAGTAGAAAATTATGATAATCAAAAGTTTGCAGATTTCTTCACAAAGGCCTTACCTGTTCATCGGTTCCAGATTCTTGTACGTAAACTCATTTTGTTTGATCCAACATGAGTTTGAGGGGGGTTGTTGATAATAATGTATTATAGTGGGTTTTAATCCCATATTGGTTGTGAGAACACACATCACTCTTCTCTACTTGTATAAATATATGTGTACACTCAATATTCAACTCAAGGAAAATTTACACAAGACTCTCTCCCTCTTACTTTAACAATTTGTTTTGGAGTAATTTATAACAGACATTTTTAACATGGAAACTTAGAATCTCTCAAA
>NW_017975021.1:0-2497 GCF_001876935.1 Asparagus officinalis
ATTCCGCTCAGAGAAGTGAAGACGAACAACGTCATCAATTTCATCAAACATCATGTCATATACCGACACAGTGTACCAAGACGGATCATTCATGATAACGGTCCACAGTTCATAAGCAACGCCTTCATCAGGTTTTGTGACAAATTCAAGATTGAAGATGTCTCGTCGACAGCTTATTATTCCGCCGCAAACGGACTAGCTGAGGCTTTCAACAAGACGATCATCAAGATCCTGTCAAAGCTCGTGAAGACCAATAAACGAGACTGGGACGATAAACTCGGTGAAGCACTCTGGGCTTATCGCACCACCATACGCACACCTACAGGGGCCACCCCATATTCGTTGGTATACGGATATGAAGCTGTGCTACCTCTGGAGATTCAAATCCCGTCGCTTCGGATCGCTCTCGCAACTGAGATGACGACAGAAGAACAGCATCAAAAACGTCTCGAAGAACTCGAGAAGTTGGATGAAAAGCGCTTGGAGGCTCAACAACAAATTGAGTTATATCAAGCCAGAATATCTAGGGCCTTTAACAAAAGAGTCCGACAGAGAAGCTTCAAGAAAGGAGATCTGATCCTCGCTGCTCGCCGACCGATAATCCTCAATTCCAAGAAGAAAGGTAAATTCGAACCCAAGTGGGAAGGACCGTTTGTGATAGACACAGTCTACTCAAACGGTGCATATCGCCTGATTACTCAAGAAGGCACCAGGCAATTAATGCCAATAAATGGGAAGTTCCTGAAAAAGTACTATCCCTAGTACATTCAGGATAACCCATTTACCGGGAAGTTCCTTGAAGAATATTACACTTAATATTCTAGAGGATAACCCAAAATATTTTTCACCACCAAAAATCACTCACTGATCAATTTCAATTGACAGTGGGTCCACTAAAAATGTCTTTCTGGCCCTCTTGACTCTTTCCATGAACAAGAGGTCCACTTTCATTTCGGAGTCCCCTTTCGATAAACGAAAGAACTCCCTTCTTCTTCTCTTTGATTAAGACCTCTCATGGCTATGACCGAAGTTGAAGTTTCACTTCGATAAACGAAGAACTCTTTTTTCAGTTTAGATAACCAATCCTATAAAAGGCAAGTTTATCTAAATTTTCCAGATTCTCGGAGTGGAGATCCCACTTCTAGTTTCTTTCGCGCTGGAAATAGAATATAAAATTCTTCCTTTCCAGAATCAAGGAATAGAATATAAAATTCTTCCTTCCTTGTTATTCGGGTTTGCCTTCACCCTAAAAGAAGACCGGGAAATAGAATATAAAATTCTTCCTTTCCCGCACTGACCTTTTCCAAAATTTATCAATCTAGGATTCATCCTAGGAAGTTTATCCCGAATCCTAAGCAGGGATAAGTCTGCGCCTAACACGCGCTGCCGGTTTAGTCTTTTTCCGCACAAAAAGACACCAGAGTCTGATTCTGGGGTATTTTATCCTGAAACCTAAGCAAGGATAAGTCTGCGCTTAACCCGCGCTGCCGGTTAGTTCTTAACCGTTAAAAAGAACACCCGTTCACATATTCAACATTGTGGCAGGTTGTTATTAATAACACCAAAATCCATGCCTTACACGCATGGGGAATTTCATCCTGAATCCTAAGAAAGGATATGCCGACGCCTAACACGCGTCGCCGGTTTAGTCTTTCTCCGAAGAAAAAGACACCAGAGTTCGATTCTGGGGAATTTTATCCCGAAGCCTAAGTAGGGATAAGTCAACGTCTAATACCCGTTGCCGGGTAGCCTATTCCCGTAACAATGGCGAAGTCTATGTATTCGACATCATAGCACGAAGTCTAAGGGAGTTCATTCCCTTAGCACAACGTTACATGCGGAACGGATTCCGATAATCCGCATGCTAGCCCGACTCAAACGGTAGTCGGTAAAGGCTAATCAAACCCGTTAAAGGCTGGGGGTTAGCCAAAAATCCTAAAGTCAACACCTAACATGTGTCGCCGGGTAGCCTATTCCCGTAACAATGGCGAAGTCTATGTATTCAAGATCATAGCACGAAAATCTAAGGGAGTTCATTCTCTTAGCACAACGTGACATGCGGAACGGATTTAGACAATCCGCATGCTAGCCCGACTCAAACGGTAGTCGGTAAAGGCTAATCAAATCCGTTGAGGGCTGAGGGTTTGCCAAAAATCCTAAAAGTATTATGGTCAATCATTTCAAACTGAATGAGGAATCATAATAAAAATAAAGATAAAAGAAATTAGTTCCACTAAAAGGATCAAAGGTCAAAACATTCAGCAAATGAAATCATACATCAAGAACATGGCCAAAAATCTGCTGATTAAGCTTAGAAAGCTTCTCATCATAAGCTTGCCTCAGCTCAGCTCTGATGGACTCCTCGTTGGTAGCTAAAGTCTCCGCAGCAACCTCCTCCGTCTCGGTCAGCTTCTGCTTCAAAGATTTTAACTCTTCAGATAGAGCAGTGTGGGCTTGCTGATCCTGTATCTTAGTCATATGAAGAATGCTCAAAGTC
>NW_017975022.1:0-2494 GCF_001876935.1 Asparagus officinalis
GTTGTAACTGGAAACTTGCTGATATTGAAATAAATCATGATTTAGAGTATTCCTTGTCTCTTAATGATGTGATAAAGGGATTATATGATAACCCCGACTTGTATATGCCGCTTCGATCGTCTTATGTAACAAAGGAGCACCTCCAGCATTCTTTCGGAACAACCATGATCATCCCGAACAAGGTAGGAGGTGCAAAAGAAGTGATTTATGGTAAAGGAAAAAGCTCTCCGTTACCAGATCATTTCCTAAGTGAAGATGAAGATGATGACAAACCTGGTCGGCATTTATCTAAATATAGTCCGGAAGCGCGCAAGCTTATGGAAAAGCAGGGGTACGATTTCACACTTGGAGAAGGTTTATACTTCGATCGAGGTCCTCGTACTCCAGCCAAAGCGGTATATGTTCCAAAAGGGAGACCTGAGGATCATTATAAATACGGCCGAGGTTTAGGCTATGTTTCCTCATCCGATGATGAATGTGGTTGGCAAATTATCGACAAAGCTAAGGATGGGTACTTGCCAGATTCTTCAGCTGAGGATTCCGACACAAGTTTGGGAGAAATGTTCAAAACCTTAATGTCAAATATGACTACAGCTGATCCATCTACGTTGGAGGATGACGATCAAATGCCAACGTGGGAAGACCCATGGGTTCATCAAATTATGAAGACATGCCAGGGCTCGACCCCAATGTCGCAATGCACCGCCTCGATATCAAGCCGGATGCCAAACCTGTCAAGCAACAGCAAAGACGGTTTCGTCCGCAGATTATGGAAGCCATTGAGGCAGAGGTTAAGAAGTTGATCGAATCAGGATTTATCCGAGAGGAACAACATCCAGACTGGTTAGCCAACATCGTTCCCGTCATGAAGAAGAATGGCAAAATCAGGATTTGCATCGACTTCAGGAACCTGAATGAAGCATGTCCGAAAGACGATTTCCCTCTCCCAATCACGGATGTCATTATCGACAATACATGTGGATTTGAGAGGATGTCCTTCATGGATGGATTTTCGGGATATAACCAGATCAAGATGCATCCAGAGGATGAGAAGCATACGGCGTTTAGAACACCCCTCGGCGTCTTCTGCTATACGGTGATGCCTTTCGGTCTGAAGAATGCCGGTGCCACATACCAGCGAGCGATGACTAAGATTTTCCAAGAACATCTCAGGAAAACAGTCGAATGCTACGTTGATGATTTGGTTGTGAAAAGCCGCAACAAAGAAGATCACATCAAGGATTTGAAGACGATGTTCGATCTCATGAGGAGTCATCAATTGAAGATGAACCCCACTAAATCATTCCTTGGAATGTCCAGCGGAAAATTCCTTGGGTTCGTCGTCACCACTAAGGGTATACATATCGATCCCGATAAGGTGAAGGCGATACATGAATTGCAACCCCCGAGGAATCTGAGAGAACTTAGAGGATTGCAAGGGCGTTTAGCTTACATCAGGCGATTCATCTCAAATCTCTCTGGGAAGTGCCAACCTTTCTCTAAGCTAAACAAGAAGGGTATGTCATTTATTTGGGACGATGCCTGCCAAAAGGCACTCGAGGATATCAAGACATATCTGACAAATCCTCATGTTCTCGTTGCACCAAAATCAGGTAAACCGTTCTTGATTTACATCAAAGCGATGAACCATTCAATAAGTGCTTTGTTAGCACAAGACGATGATAATGGTCACGAACAGGCGGTTTATTATTTAAGTCAGACTTTGGTGGGCGCTGAGTCTCGATATCCGATGATTGAGAAAGAATGTCTCGCGTTGGTGTTTGCAGTGCAAAAGATGCGGCATTACTTAGTGGGACAAACAATTTACGTTATCTCCAACGTTAATCCCGTGCGAGTATTTATGACGCAACCGGGTTCGATGAATTGGCGGTTGGCAAAATGGGCCATCCTCTTGTCCCAGTATGATTTGCATTTCAAACAGCAAAAGTCGGTCAAGGGACAAGCGATTTGTGATCTTTTGGCGGCAAACCCGACCGCAGATGCGGCAGAAGTATATGATGACTTGCCGGATGAAACCCACGAGGTTAACACTACATCGCACCAGCAAGTATGGCAATTATATTTTGATGGTGCTTCAAGAGCAGTTAATAGGGTAATAACCCCGGGATGTCCCACCGTCTCCTCTGGAGTTGGAGTCGTCTTAATCTCCCCGGGAAAGCATGTAATGCCCCGAGCTTATTCATTGACTGGTCCGTGTTCCAATAACGTTGCCGAGTACAATGCACTTCTCATTGGACTCAGTTTCGCCAAGGAGCTGGGGGTCGAATATCTCGAAGCTTTTGGGGATTCTCAATTGATAGTCAACCAGGTCCGCGGAGAATATGAAGTCAGGAACCAAGACTTGATCTCGTACCACCAGGAAGCCATCAAAATGGCAGAATCTTTTGAAGAATTCTTTATCGAGTATATCCCTCGTCTCCAGAACGCTTATGCAGATGCACTGGCGGCACTAGCGGTATCACTGGCACAGCCT
>NW_017975023.1:0-3654 GCF_001876935.1 Asparagus officinalis
TTCGAATTTGTTGTAATCGAACAAAGTTATAATGAATTCCACAGCAGCGACTTTTGAACCAAACAATGGTAAGCCATTCGTGTTTGACCATTGCCGAGTTGAGTTGCGTCATCACCAAAAGTGGAACCAACAAATGGAAACTTACAATAAGATTCGATCACAGGCGAGAAGAACCACAAACTCTGATTCCTCACCAAACAATTCCATGCCAGCGACCCCATCGAGTTGAACACTAACTCGAATGATGTTATAGCAAGTCCTGAAGGGAGGAAAGTGGCAAAACTCAAGAGGAAACAAAATGTGGAAAACTCTGAGTCCGCTAAGTCCATTATGGGAGAGGCTTTCGTGCGGATGAAGCAAACCGACAAAGAAAAAATGGAGCTAAAACAGAAGAAACAAGATGACGATATCATGAAGATCGATCTCTCAACACTCAATTTAGTTCAACAATAATACTTTGAAATGCGTCAGGCAGAGATATTGGAGAGGTGGATGTCTAATGGTTCTTCCTAATTAGCATATATTGTACTCGCATCGCATCCTCATTAGTTCTTCCTATTTATCAAATATTATTTTGTGATTAATTTTATGATTGTATTTGAAGTTAAAAAATTTGGTATTGAATGAAAAGGAACTACTTTATTGAAAATGAAATTGGCGTAGTATGTCACGCCCCGCTTCCCAAAATACACGGGAATCGGGACGCGAGCAAGCCCGCGACGTATTAGACTGAGGAGAGATAAGTGCTAGACCCCGTCTTCTCAATCTAATACGCTAAGCGTCTGGAAATAAAAACAATGCGAAGTCACATGTCCCCGATCACACATAGTAAGAATATAAAGACAACCCAGAATAAAAATAGACATATCATCAATGGTAAATCATCCCAGACATAAAATACGGGTCAAATATGCCCTTATACAAATCTAAACAAAAGAATACTAAAGAGATACAAAATACACTGATCAAATAGAAATGGAATGTAGTACAAAAGAAAACGGAGGACCAATAACTAAGCTTCAGCTTCTTCTTCTGCTCCGTCTGCAAGGCACTCCTGCTGAGAATCCTCTAGCTCCTGCTGATGAACCTGTTCTTCTCCTAAGTCTGACGTACACCAGAGAAAACAGGTGTACGTCAGGTGCATGACGCACGGCAAGACCCGACCCCACAAAGAAAATAGAACGAACGGAAATCCAATGCGAAAAACGATACGATAATAGAAACAACAAAAGAAAGTACAACTAAAATCCACAAATCAACATGAAAATACTACTAAATCATGATAACATAAAGCATCCAGAATCAATCAGGTAACGAGATCATGCAGCTAGCGATCAGACTAATCATCCAAGCAACAAGAGCATACACTAGATGGAATTAATACTTAAAAATCTACAAAACGAGACGTAGTACGTCGAGCGAAATAATCCAAACAAGGAAACCCTCATGTATATACCATATGTCTCGAATTGTAAATAATTAAATATTAATCCCGATCTATGTATGAAAAGAAATACAACTAGCCATCCTATCATAACTCATTGGTTACTATCTCACACAAAGCCAATGCTCATATCCTCATGTAACTGACTAGTCGCAAATCACAAATATCCCAACTCCTCAGACCCACCCCAGTGACTACACAAACTTCACCGGCGCGAGCCCGGAATACACAAATATCTTAACACATCAGACCCACCCCGGTGACTACACAAACTTCACCGGCGCGAGCCTGGAATATACATCAACAATCACATATCACATCTCCTTGGACCCACCCCGGTGACTACACAAACTTCACCAGCGCGAGCCCGGAATATACATCAACAATCACAACCGCTCACACGGACCAAGACTTCTCATCCCAATTCTCGTAATTCCAGGTCAACTACACACGAGGTTCTAGATCCTGACTATGTCATACAGGTCACTATAGTCATGAACTCCTAACAATTCTCAATCACAACAATAAACAATCAATGCAACTAATCATGTGCAATAATATCATAGCATATCAGATGATCAAAATAAGAATTATAAATCACAAACATCATTTACATAATTCAGAAAAATAATCTTTTTTCTAAATTAATTCATTTTAAATTATTTCGCTTAACAATTAATCTAAACTAATTTATTTTCCAAAATAAATTCTTTTAAATTATTATAATTATCTAAAAATGATTCTTTTGCCGAACTAAATTCTTTTAATTCCTTATAATTATTCTGAAAATGTCATTTATCATATCATCATGATATAATTAATATTCTTCAGCAAACAATCCCACGCAGATAAATACGTCACAATTAAACTACGTAAATAATCATAATAAATGCAATAATCAAACTACGAAACAGGGAGAGCGGAATCTTGCCTACGAGACCGTGGGGTCTGACGACGAGGCGACGGCGCCGATGCGGACGAGGTACGACGGATCTCAAGCGACGTCTGTGGTGGGTCTGGACTGCGTCGGTATATCATCGAACAGGTGGCGTGCGAGCGAAGGGGTTGTTCGATTCTGGTCGGAAGAGCGTCGTCGGAAGGTGTTAGGGGGTTGAGCAGCTGCGAGTTGGCGGTCGGGGAGATGCCGGAGAGAGGAAGGTCCGGCTGGAATGGGTGATGGAGGAGGGGGATGTCGCGACCATGGAGGCGCGTGGAGGGCTGCTCAGGCGAGGCGTGGGGTGGTGGCTGGGCTGGGAGGCGCTGGTGCAGGCGGAGAGCGGCGGCGCAGGGGGTGTCGAGTGGGGCTGGTTACGGGGACGCGGTTCGCCGCAGCGAGAGGAGGAGACCGGGCTTGGAGGCTGCTGGTCGTGGCGAGGTTGGCGGGCTGTGCTGGGGAGCTCGACGGGGAGAGGAGATCGGAGGTCGGTGATAGAAGGCGGTGGCACGGGCGGTCGTCGGAGCGGCGGCCTGGGCGGAGGGGTTTTCGATGGGTGAGGCCGAGGTCGGAGCGGCTGACCAGAGGGGGTTTGGGTTCGGTGCTGGAGGAGGAACGAAGAAGAAAAGAGAGAGAGGGTGGTACGGTCCTTTTTTTTTTGGGGGTGAAGCTGATTGGTGAGAGAGGTATGAGTGCTGTAGTTAGTTATTTGAAAGAGAATAAAAGGAATAAAATTTAAGAAGGAAAGCCAGCTGTTGAGTGAATGATTGAGGGAGAGGAGCGGCATGAAATTAAGAAATGAGAGAGAGAATCACGTGAGAGAAATAGGGAAATAGTTTAAATGATGATTAGAGAATTGATTGATAAAAGATTTGGAAAGGATTCAAATTCAAATGAGAAAATAAGAGAGGGAAAAATTCGATAAATCTCAACTAATATTCTGGAATTATTTTAAAATTAATAATCACCAAATCTTATTTATTAATATTTATATACTAAGTGTACTATACTGCAAGTTTAGGATCAATGATTAACAAGGTCATTAATAATATTAGTCACCAAATGATATATATAAAATCACTAAAACGCGTAAATTAATATTTAGCAAGAATTTAAAAATACAAGACTATATATTTTATTATTTATTTATTTTGAAAAAACTGCAAGAAAAATTGCCTGAAATTTGGAAAAATATTAATAAAATAATAATATAACATTTTAAATACTAGGAAAAATAATTTAAGACACGTATCAGAAAATTAACGGTTGTTACTAT
>NW_017975024.1:0-2492 GCF_001876935.1 Asparagus officinalis
CAGTCGACCATACTCATTCCCATGTTCATTGTCGGGAAATGAGAAAGCAGGCATTGCTTCGTCATCTTCTCCTGGAACAGCAGTAGCTCCGTAACAAGACTTACCTTTTCCTTTTGACCTTTTCTTGGAAGATGATCCAGTCCACTGTTCATCTCCAATCAAATCTGGGTGAACCCAAAGAATCTCACCATTCGGGGCTGTGTACGGTACAAGTCCTTTCTGGCGCTATTTGTGAGGATCATCGTTCACGGTCTTCACTGTTGCATTTATTACCGGCTCATGCTGGAACCAGTTCAAGGGAACAGAACCGAAGCTAATCGATACTGCATTTGCACCCACCTTCTTCTCCTTAGGTTGCTTCATAGTGATGACCCCAACATCAATCAAAGCTTGAATCTTATCCTTAAGGGCGTAGCACGACTTGGTAGGGTGGTGAACTGCTCTGTGAAACGCGCAATACTTCGGGTCATTAACCCTTTTGGCGTCTTCCTGATCTTGGATTGGTGGCAACTTAATCTTATTGTTCTCTATAAGGTATTTAAAAATACCGGGAACTTCATCTTCCTTGAATGAGTAAACCTTCGGGAATTTTGGTTCCGAAGTCTTCTGTTTTTGCGGCTGTTGTTGCCACCGTGACTGTTGAGGCGCCTTCTGCTGCTGTTGTTGCGGTTGCGCTTGCACTTCAAATGTTTGGTTCGCATCCACTGCATTCGCTTGCGCTTTCCCTTTACCCTTAGAAAAAAAGTTCTGTTGCGGGGCTGGTGCCGTCGTTTGACCTCTTTCGGCCTTTTTCCTCTTGAGGAAACGTTCAGCTCTTTCCCCTCGGACCTTCAAGTCTTTCCAGGTCTTAGATGGTGCCATTCCCATAGCTTCGAGGATGTCCAATGAAAGATTATTGTGACAAGTCTCGAGAATGAAGTCTTCGCTGACCGGATCCCTGCAGTTCATTGCTTTGTTTCGGAATCTCTTCACGAAGTTTTCGACCGTCTCACCATTTTTCTGTTTCTCGTCAAATAGTGTGCCGATTGAAATCTCGGTGTCATCGTCGAAGAAGTTCGTCAGAAACATATCTTCCATGTCATCCCAACTGCTAATACTCCCCGGCTTGAGGCGACGATACCAATCGAAGGCCGCTCCGCGAAGAGTGCCAACGAATGACCGCACCATTAAGGGTTCATTCCCGGAGATTATTCCTAAAATCTGTTGGTCATGCATTTCTCTCATCTGCTGCATGGCCATTTCCATTTCGAACTTGAAGTTTTCCTTCTGCTTAGTCAGGGCATCCTCAAGTATTTTGGCCATCTGTTCAGTGCTAATCATAAGTGACTCATAAGACTGTCCTGCACTTGATGCGGTGTCATCGGAGGCCATCGCCGAGCAAGCATCCGAGCCGGCATCCGAGTATACCTCCGAAGTTTCATCTTCTGAAGGAAGTCCCTTCTGTATTCTTTGGTAGTTCTTTCGCCTACTGGTCCCTGTTCGCAATCGAGTCATACGTTGGGACACTTCGGTGAACTGATCCGGACTGAAGTGTCGCGTTGACTTTCCTCTTCCGGTCATGTTAACAGATACTTTTAGAAATTCATCATCTTGGAGAACAACTCTCTTCTTTCGGAAACGTCTTGGTCTGGATTCAGACGTTTTGGTGGAGATTCTTTCAAATACTGAAACTCTCTCCGGGGTGGTCTTGGAACAGCAACATTCTGACAACACGGCCTTGATGATTTTGGCACATAGACAGTGAGAATCTGTTTTCCGGGCACTCATTTTCCTGGATTTGTTCGCACCCCCAGCTTGATAGTACAACTCGTCAGTTTGATGACTGGAGCAACCTATCGTGTGTTGGCACGACTTCCCAGGTATAACGTCTTCGTCTGACGAGTACGTTTTCTTCTGAGGATACAACGCTTTGTTAGCATTTTCAGGAGTCGCATGTCTAAGGCGACGTTTTTGTGAATGTCGGCCCTCAACAGGCTCCTGGATTTCAACACGCAGTCCAATGCGGCCACTTGCGGGACTTTTCCCGTTATACATTCTCTTCCACTGCTTAGGATGACGACCTCCAGCCTGACAATGTGCTCGAGATTCATTCAATCGGCCTAAGCGCTCTTTGACCGGAGTTTTGCCCCGATCATCGGGTGAAGGGCCAAGGCGATCTTTGATGGTCATCTTGAAATGGGACAAATCCACACTGTCACAAATCTCAACCGGAGGTGCGGAACTCGATGGAATCGAAGAAATAGGTGCAGGACACTTTCTGCCTTGAATCTGTTGCGAGTCAGACTTGGGTGACCCGCAAGTTGGAAGGTCGGATTTGGACGACCCGCAAGTTGGAAGGTCGGATTTGGACGACCCGCAAGTTGGAAGGTCGGATTGGAGTGACTTGCGTTTTGGCGGATCAGATTGAAGTGACCTGCGTTTCGGCGGGTCGGATTGAAGTGACCTGCGATTCTGCGGGTCGGATTGAAGTGACCTGCAAATTGGCGGGTCGG
>NW_017975025.1:0-2492 GCF_001876935.1 Asparagus officinalis
GGAGTGTGAAGGAGCAGTTTATACTCTTATACTTGTCGGAGTTTAAAGGAGCAGTTTATACTCTTATACTTGTCAGAGTTTTCATTCGACTTAATTGAGCGTTATGACGCCGGCTTCAACCAATGTTTGGATGCTATTTTTGAGAGTAAAGTAATCCTTGATGGGATGAAGGATCCTCCTTTGATACACACAGTACTTTGGATTCAAGATATTATCAGCTTCCTCCTGATTTGTGATAGGTGGCAGCTTAATCTTGTTGTTTTCAAGGAGGGATTCGAAAATAGCTGGAACATCTTCATCCTTGAATGAGTACTATTTTTGGAGTCTTAGACCCGAAGTCTTCTGCTATCATCGGGGTTGCTGTTGTGACATCTGATTAACATCAACAGCAGTTGTAGGGGCCTTTTCTTTACCACGAAAGATGAAGCTTGAGTTCGGAGAGTTAGTCGCTGGTTGGCTTCTCTCGGTTTTCTTCCTTCTGAGGAAGCGTTCGGCCTGCTCTCCGCGCGTCTTCAACTCTTTCCATGTGTTGGATGGTACGACTCCCATAACTTCCAATATCTCAATAGATAGGTTGTTATGATATATTTGGAGGATGAAGTCCTCCGTGATCGGATCTCTCCAATTTATCGTCTTATTTCGGAAACGTTTGATGAAGTCGTCGACTGTCTCTTTGTCTTCCTGTTTCTCCTCAAAGAGTGTCCTGATGGATATCTCAGCGTCATCGTTAAAGAAATTACCGAGGAATGAGCTCTCCATACCATCCCAGCTGTTGATACATCCAGGCTTGAGACGACGGTACCAATCGAAGGCAGGTCCACGAAGGGTGCCGACGAATGACCGAACCATCAAGGCTTTATTGCCGGAGATTGTGCCCAAGTGAGACTTGAAGTAGATTAGATGCTGATTGGGCAAGCCTTTTCCGTCAAACGGTGTGAAGTTGATCAAGTTGAACTTCGCCGGATACAGGATCGAATCCCACTCTCTCGGGTAAGGACACGGAATGCCGGTCTTCTTTACCTCTCGAGTAGACATTAGAGCATTAAGTTTGCTCTCGTGGTCTTTCATCCTCTCGTCCTCATCTGTATCATGTTTTGGACGATTTACAAGAGGAACAATGTGGTCACCCCCGGCATTATTATCCTTGGCGGGACCACCCCCAGCGTTGTTATATTCTTTTCAGTTGCAAAGGAGACTCAAAGTGGGATCTCCACCTCAAGAATCCGAAAAGTTGAAACTAGTAGTGGGATCTCCACTCCGAGAATCGGAAAGATTCAGATAACCCTAACAATGACCAGGTTATCCTTAAGAATACCAGGCATGGCACTCTCCAGGAACTTCCCGTGAAAGAAAGGAAACAACTTAGACTCATATACCGGTTGGAGTTTTGAGGAGCAGTTTATACTCGTTTACTCTTCGGAGTGTGAAGGAGCAGTTTATACTCTTATACTTTTTGGAGTGTGAAGGAGCAGTTTATACTCTTATACTTGTCGGAGTTTAAAGGAGCAGTTTATACTCTTATACTTGTCAGAGTTTTCATTCGACTTAATTGAGCGTTATGACGCCGGCTTCAACCAATGTTTGGATGCTATTTTTGAGAGTAAAGTAATCCTTGATGGGATGAAGGATCCTCCTTTGATACACACAGTACTTTGGATTCAAGATATTATCAGCTTCCTCCTGATTTGTGATAGGTGGCAGCTTAATCTTGTTGTTTTCAAGGAGGGATTCGAAAATAGCTGGAACATCTTCATCCTTGAATGAGTACTATTTTTGGAGTCTTAGACCCGAAGTCTTCTGCTATCATCGGGGTTGCTGTTGTGACATCTGATTAACATCAACAGCAGTTGTAGGGGCCTTTTCTTTACCACGAAAGATGAAGCTTGAGTTCGGAGAGTTAGTCGCTGGTTGGCTTCTCTCGGTTTTCTTCCTTCTGAGGAAGCGTTCGGCCTGCTCTCCGCGCGTCTTCAACTCTTTCCATGTGTTGGATGGTACGACTCCCATAACTTCCAATATCTCAATAGATAGGTTGTTATGATATATTTGGAGGATGAAGTCCTCCGTGATCGGATCTCTCCAATTTATCGTCTTATTTCGGAAACGTTTGATGAAGTCGTCGACTGTCTCTTTGTCTTCCTGTTTCTCCTCAAAGAGTGTCCTGATGGATATCTCAGCGTCATCGTTAAAGAAATTACCGAGGAATGAGCTCTCCATACCATCCCAGCTGTTGATACATCCAGGCTTGAGACGACGGTACCAATCGAAGGCAGGTCCACGAAGGGTGCCGACGAATGACCGAACCATCAAGGCTTTATTGCCGGAGATTGTGCCCAAGTGAGACTTGAAGTAGATTAGATGCTGATTGGGCAAGCCTTTTCCGTCAAACGGTGTGAAGTTGATCAAGTTGAACTTCGCCGGATACAGGATCGAATCCCACTCTCTCGGGTAAGGACACGGAATGCCGGTCTTCTTTACCTCTCGAGTAGACATTA
>NW_017975026.1:0-2492 GCF_001876935.1 Asparagus officinalis
AGAGTTAGAAATACGGCCTGATGATCGAAGCGTGCAAAGCACTGTCCTAAGAAACTAATTGCCCCCTCTGGTACAGGGCTACGCGGCAATAGATCTCAGAGATACGACGACCCTCGGTCAGGCGACCTCCTTCTCGTCGTCACGAGCTTCAAGAAGGTTTTGCGAATTCTTCTAGACTTTCAGGAAACCAGCGTAAACAGAGAACTATTTTGAAAAGAGAAGGAGAGAAGAGATCTGCTGATTTTTCATTGTATTAAACTATTCGGGTTTTGGTCCTTTTATAGGGTTAAATAGCCGTTATACATAAACCCGTAGTTAATACGTTTTAATCACGTTAATAAAACTTAGCCGTTATTAAAAAACGCTTCCGTTACATAATAAATTCACAAAATATTTATCACGTTTTTAATCACACTAATAAATTTTTACCGTTACAAAATATTTCTGTTACAAAATATTTATCACATGTTAATTGTTAAAAAATAAAAATTATATTTTAGTTATTCAAAAATAAAAATGTAGCAGATTAAGGGCCCCTCGGTCCGGAGCTACATTCGTGACCGCAGGTCGTGTGCGCGCGCCACCCGACCCGACCCGAACCCGAGCCCGAGCCCGGCCCGGCCGGCGCGCGCGTGTGTGGTGTGGAGCATAACCTTTGTTTTCTTCTAGGCATAGGAGAGAAAGGGAAGGCTTATAAGGACCCCTTTTTTCTATCCCATTTCCTATGTGGGACTAAACTTTTCCTATCCCCCTCGATGATTCTAGGACCACTGCCCTAGATAAGCCTTTAGTTAAGTGATCTGCAAGATTTTTCTCTGATCTTACAAAATCTAAGGCTATTATATGGTTTTTCATCTTATATCTCAAGGATTTATGTCGCACTTTCAAGTGTCGATTCATCTTCACATTTGCATTCTCTTGATGGCATTTGTCAATCGCTGACCTGCAATCACAATGAATAGAAATGGCTGGTAATGGTTTTTGCATTAGTGGAATTTCAGTTAGTAAATCTTTCAACCATTCAGCTTCTATACTAGTAGTATCAAGAGCTATCATTTCTGATTCCATTGTACTTCTAGCCATTACAGTTTGTTTAGTAGATTTCCAGGACACAGCTCCTCCTCCTAAAAGGAACACAAATCCTGTGGTGGATTTTACATCTACTGAGTCACTAATCCAATTTGCATCTGAATAACCTTCTAGTACAGATGGATAACCTTTATAGTGTAAACCATAATTTATAGTTCCTTTTAGGTATCTCAAAATTCTTTCTAAAGCATCCCAGTGACTCTTATCAGGATTTGATGTATATCTACTAAGTCTATTTACTGCATAAGCAATGTCAGGTCTGGTGTAGTTTGTTAGGAATCCTAATGATCCAATTATTTGTGCATATTCTCTTTGTAATTGAGGATGACCTGTATTTTTCTTTAGATGTACATTAGGATCATATGGAGTGGAAACAGGTTGACAGTTTGGATCATAAAAATTCTTGAGGATTTTCTCTATGTAGTGTGATTGTGATAGCACATATCCATTCTCATTTTTCATGATTTTTGTATTAAGAATTAGGTCAGCTTGACCTAAATCTTTCATGTCGAATTTTTGTGATAAGAAGTGTTTGATATCATTTATGATTTGTATGTCAGAACCAAAAATAAGAATATCATCAACATATAAGCATAATATCACAATTTTTTTATTATTATCTATTTTATGATATACACACTCATCTGTTTGATTAATTACAAATCCATAAGATAGTATAATTTTATCAAATTTCATGTGCCATTGTTTTGGAGCTTGTTTGAGGCTATATAGATTTCTTCATCTAAATCTCCATTTAAGAATGAAGTTTTAACATCCATTTGATGTATTATTAATTTGTGAATAGATGCTAGAGCTATAAGGACTCTAATGGTAGTAATCCTAGCTACTGGAGAATAGACATCAAAATAATCAATACCAGATTTTTGGGTATATCCTTTAGCTACTAATCTGGCCTTATATTTATCTATTGTTCCATCTGGTCTGAGTTTCTTCTTAAATACCCATTTACATCCTATAGTTTTACAACCTGAAGGAAGGTCAGTTAGTTCCCAAGTATGATTTTGAACTATAGATTGAATCTCATTATTTATAGCTTCCTTCCAAAATGGAGCATCTACTGATTTCATTGCATCTTCAAATGTAATTGGAGAATCTTCTACAAGTAATGCGTAGAAATCTTCATGGACTTTTTCTATTCTAGTTCTTTTACTTCTCCTAGGCTCCTCTGGTCTTTCTAGAGGTCTAATTTGTTTAGAACTAGTTTCACCTTGATTAGAACTAGGATCTGAATTACTAGAGCTAGGGCCTGTGTTGTTTACTCTGGTCTTGTAAGGAAAAATATTTTCAAAGTAATGTACATCCCTAGCTTCAAATATGGTGTTGTTGGCTATCTCATTAATGTCAGAGTTGATTATTAAAAATCTATTTGCATTACTATCAGA
>NW_017975027.1:0-2495 GCF_001876935.1 Asparagus officinalis
GTTACCACACGTGCCAAATCCACGCCAATTACATGCACTGACCTCCTGAAGACCTGCATACAATAGTAGCATTGTGGCCATTCCAAGCATGGGGGATGAATACCGTCAAACTAATATCCTCATCATCAATAAGGGGTCACCGTTTTATCCTCACGATCACTGACTACTTCTCCAAATGGACCGAAGCCTTCCCCTTAAGAGAAGTCAAAACCAACAATGTGATCAAGTTCATCAAACATGACGTCGTATATCGATACGGCGTACCTCAACGCATCATTCAAGACAACAGCATGTAATTCGTTAGTCATGCGTTCATCCGATTTTATGACAAGTTTAAAATTCAGAACCTTTCCTCTACAGCCTATAACCCTTCGATGAATGGTTTGGCTGAGGCCTTCAATAAAATAATTGTTAAGATCCTAACCAAACTGGCCTCCAATAGCAAACGTGATTGGAACGAAAAGCTTGGTGAGAGCTTATGGGCGTATCGCACAACAGTTCGCACGCCGACCGAAACCACACCCTACTCATACATTCATCCTGGCCCTGTGGTAGAAATTTCAATGTGGTTGTGATGGGAACATTCAAGCCATGTCATCTTATCTTGTGGCAATCAACGCTAATATCAAGGCTTTTTCTGTGAGACATCGTGTGCATTTGATGATTGATCCTTGCAATATCATCGATCGCACTGTCCTCCGCAACTAGCCAACGTAACACGAGAAGGACGGTGGAATACTAAAAAATCTTACTAATGGTAATGAAATCCTATGGCATCGCATCGTATAACTAATGAAAAGTAAGGTGTGGTTTCTGGCGGCTTGACGAATCTGTTTACATTCATCCTGGCCCTGTGGTAGAAATTTCAATGTGGTTGTGATGGGAACATTCAAGCCATGTCATCTTATCTTGTGGCAATCAACGCTAATATCAAGGCTTTTTCTGTGAGACATCGTGTGCATTTGATGATTGATCCTTGCAATATCATCGATCGCACTGTCCTCCGCAACTAGCCAACGTAACACGAGAAGGACGGTGGAATACTAAAAAATCTTACTAATGGTAATGAAATCCTATGGCATCGCATCGTATAACTAATGAAAAGTAAGGTGTGGTTTCTGGCGGCTTGACGAATCTGTTTCTTAGAACAATCGATAGGTAGCAGCCAACCATGCGACGGCTCCTACAATAATCAATCGTCACACTCCTACATCCCTGAACGATTCAATTACCCTAATATCATCATCCTCGTAAACGACAATGTTCATTAAGGGCGGCTTGCCAGGCGACATGCTCCAATCGACCCCCAAACCGTAACTCGCCAAATGGCGAGTCATTGTTGGGTGGTCACATGCACAATCAACTGTTTTGTTTGGGTTAGATTGTTAACCTTCAACATCTAAAACCCGCCTGAACTACAACGTGGGAGTTGGAGTTAAACTAACCCCATGCCTTGAACAGCTAAGGGCAGAGGAGGATCTTAGCAATTAAGTCTAAGATAAACTCCTCGAAGGCCCGTCACGTTGCGAAAAATAGTATAGTTAGCTCAACTCAAGCGACGAGCAGTAAAGGCAAGTCAAACACAATGACTGTCGGGGATTTGCTAAAAGTCCTAAGCATAAATCAACATAGAAAGGTAAGGAAAAGCGACACGTGTAAAATCAAAATCAATCAAAGACATAACGCTATTCCAAGCTGAGTTTAAAAAAACATTATGTTTTGGATGAAGATGCAACAAGCACCGGAAAAATTACAGCAGTGCATAAAAAAGAAGAACATTCTAAATTAACTTCAACAGCTGAAGGTGGTGATCCTAGCCTTGACATCCGCAAGTTTCGTCGTGTGCCTAGCTCGGACCTTCTCCTCCTGTCATTGCTGAAGCTTGGTGAGAGCAGCCTCACCATCCTCCTCTTCCTGATGAAGGATCTAAAGAGCCTTTACCTCCTCCTCACTGACGTGACAGACCTGCATTTTCTCACACTTGAGCTTCTTTAGGCTTTCCTCTCCCTCGAGGGACCCGACGTCTAGGAAGAAAGCGGCATCAAGATAGGCATCCATCTTAGACAGCAAAGCATGATGTTGCTTGCGCAGGCGTCTAAGATGAGCCTCCTTCTCCAGGATGAGCCTCACCAAAGCCTCGCATTCAAACAGGACACTCATTACGAGAGGTGTCGGCTCGTCTTTAGGGTCGGCATGAACCAGCCTCTGCAAGCGGTACATCAACCCCTCCAAACAGTAGAGCTCTCACTCACATCGCTAGGCGAGCTGAGGGTCTCCCACACGTCAGACCTCCTCGAGATGTTCAGCCATGAGGGGGAGCACATCATAGTACCTCCCAACGCCTTGGCTAATGGCAGTGGCCGTCCTGCGTAAGTCGTCCTCCAACTTTTGGAGGATGTCGAGCGTCAGAGCGAGATTCATAGCGGTTGGATCCTGGATTGGGTTGACAGCGGCGGTCAACCTCACATCAGTACTAACAACGGTAGAGTAAGAGG
>NW_017975028.1:0-2490 GCF_001876935.1 Asparagus officinalis
ATGCTTAGATCCCTGGGGAGTGGTTCCATCTCCTCCTGGATTTCCCTAGATGCTTCTGAGTCAAGGGGATGGGTCCTTCTAGGTTGGAATGAGAATCTTTTCTCTTGTTCTTCCTCATCAGTTGATATCTTTTTTGTGACAGCTACTCTTACTCATTCCCTTTCAAATTGGACTTTCGTTGTGACCTCTGTTTATGCTCCTTGTGATTCATCAGAGAGAGAGGTCTGTTGGTGGGAACTAAATAGAATTAGGTCCTCTCATCCTCACCCTTGGGTTGTTTTCGGAGATTTTAATATGACCCTCAGCCTGT
This sequence comes from Asparagus officinalis, assembly GCF_001876935.1. Lineage (NCBI taxonomy): Eukaryota > Viridiplantae > Streptophyta > Magnoliopsida > Asparagales > Asparagaceae > Asparagus > Asparagus officinalis. The sequence goes on from NW_017975028.1 coordinate 311, forward strand.
CTGAAAGGAGCGGCCGATCTGGTTCCATCAAAGACATAGACACCTTCAAAAACTTGGTAGCTTCCCTCCACCTCTCTGATTTGCCCCTCTGTGGTAGGAAATTTACATGGTCTAATTGCAGATCATCTCCAGTGCTAGCAAGGTTGGATCGTTTTCTAGTAGAAGGAAGAACTTTATTCCCTATCTTCTCAAGGATGGTGCTATTATTTCAGAAGAAGCTGAGATGAAAAGATCTTTTTTCGAGTACTTCTCCAATCTCTTCCATCAACCTCCTCAATCTAGGTTGAGATTGGATTGGTCTGCATTGTATCCAGGTGCCAATCTTGATCTATCAGCCTTAGATCTTCCTTTTTCCTCAGAAGAAATCAAGACAGCAGTTTTCAGTCTCCATCCAGATAAGTCACCTGGGCCTGATGGTCTTCCGTTATCTTTCTTTCATTCTTTCTGGGATTTAATAGAGTTGGATGTTATTAACTTCTATCAAAAGCTTTTTTCCCACCCTCAATCTCTCCATGACATCAACTTATCCTACATATGTCTCATCCCTAAAAAAGAAGGAGCTACATCTCCATCGGATTTCAGGCCAATTAGCCTCCTGAACAGTTCCTGTAAAATTTTCTCTAAAATCTTGGCCAATAGGCTCAGCGGTGTTCTTCATCTACTTATAGACCAATCTCAGTCTGCCTTTCAGAAAGGTAAGTCCTCCCTTGATTCAATCTTGTTAGCTCAGGAGATGATCAACTTCTGTTCCTCTGGTAAGAAAGAAATGTGTGCTTTTAAAGTGGATTTTTTCAAAGCTTTTGATTGTGTCAATTGGAGCTTCCTCCTATCTTTACTTAAAGCAAGAGGTTTCAGTTCTAGATGGTGCAATTGGATCCATCACATTCTTTCTTCATCTAAATCTGCAGTCTTAGTTAATGGCTCTCCCACAAATTTTTTTTCCTGTCAGAGAGGTCTCAAGCAAGGAGATCCCCTATCCCCCCTGCTTTTTCTTTTGGTTGCTGATGTTCTTAAGAAAATGATCTCTCTCAGTGCTTCTGTTGGTGATTTATCTGACCTTAATCTGAAAGGGGAACTTAACAATATCGGGATGCTGCAATTTGCCGACGATACTATTGTTTTCTCAAGAGCATCCTTAGTAGATATGTCCACTCTTAATATCATCCTTCTCATCTTTGCAAACATATCTGGTTTGAAAGTCAATTCTAACAAATCCTACCTCTATTATCTCGGTAGAATCCCTGGTAGAAAGTACCAGCTAGCTGAAGCTCTTAACTGTTCTGTGGGATCTCTTCCCTTCTCTTACCTTGGTTTACCTCTTACAAAGGGTTCTTTAACTAGAAAAGAATGGCAGCCTCTTTTAGATTCCTTTTCTAAAAAATTGTCTCTTTGGAAGAATAAATTTTTATTCATTGGTGGGCGCCTCACTCTGGTAAACTCTGTCTTATCATCCATTCCTCTCTACTATACCTCTTTATTCATTGGTGGGCGCCTCACTCTGGTAAACTCTGTCTTATCATCCATTCCTCTCTACTATACCTCTTTATTCAAACTGCCGAAATGGTTGATTCAAGAGATTGATAAGTTAAGAAGGAACTTTCTTTGGAATTGTAATACAAATGTTTCTAGAGCCAAATGTCTGGTGGCATGGAAGTCTGTATGTAGGCCCAGGAAGGAGGGGGGGCTTGGTGTTATTGACTTGACATCATTTAATCTAGCCCTCTTATCTAAATGGATCTGGAAAATATTTGACAGGGATTCCCTTATCTCTAAAGTTATGTGCTCATTATATTCCAAAGACGACTCCAATTCTGTTGTGCAACATCCCAAAAAGCATGCATCCAAACTTCTTAAAGATCTTTTCTCCATTCACAAAGTTTTCTTCAGCTTTGTGGGATGGAATGTGGGCAATGGTAGATCATGCAGATTTTGGCTAGATAAATGATCTAGTTCCAACTCTTTATGCAGTCTTTTTCCAAAGGCTTTCAACTTGGCTTTCTCTTATGACTGCAACATAAAATCCCAGGGTTTCATGTTAGACCAAGATTGGGTCTGGCATCCTACCCTCAAAAGAGGCATTTGCCTAGAAGAGAGATCTGAAATTTAGAACCTTTACTTCCATATTGATTCTTTCTCTGGTTCTCTTACTCCTTTGCCTGACAGTTTATGGTGGCCCCTTC
>NW_017975029.1:0-2488 GCF_001876935.1 Asparagus officinalis
ACACTCGGGCTTCTACTGGACTTGAGATTCAAACACAACAAAGTCGGGTGGATCAAATGGAGGCCTTGGCTATCTTGGGGATGACGAATGATGACTTGGAGCGTTCACAAGTTGTGATATCCGAAAAATTAGAGCTCTCGAAATAGAAGTTAGCCAAGATCAAACAAGAGGCTGCGAAAACATTATCCCTCATCGAGGAATCCTTCAAGGTTGCATTGCAGTGTGAGCTTGAGCGAACTTATACAGAGGAATTGACTAAACTTGAACAGCAAGTCCGTAGTCACAAACTTCATGTAGATTGATTGTAACTCTTGTACCTGCAAACTCAATTTTATTAATAGAAAATATGTCTTTTTTTTTCATTATGTCTCCTTTATTATGATGTCTTACTCCGTATGGAATAATCAACCATAATACTTGTGGGATTTTTGGCAAACCCCCAGCCTTCAACGGGTTTGATGAGCCTTTACCGACTACCGTTTGAGTCGGGCTAGCATGCAGATGCTAGCATACAGATTATTCTAGATCCGTTCCGCATGTAACGTTGTGCTAAGAGAATTAATTCTCTTAGACTTAGTGCTATGATTTTGAATACATAGACTTCACCATTTCTTATGGGAATATGGCACCCGGCAATGCGTGCTAGGCGTTGACTTATCCCTTCTTAGGTTTCGGGATAAAATTCCCCAGACTTAGACTCTGGTGTCTTTTTCAATCGGTAAAAGATTAAACCGGCGACGCGTGTTAGACGTAGACTTAGGATTTTTGGCAAACCCCCAGCCTTCAACGGGTTTGATGAGCCTTTACCGACTACCGTTTGAGTCGGGCTAGCATGCGGATTGTTTAAGTCCGTTCCACATGTGACGTTACGCTAAAAGAGTTAACCCTTTTAGTGCTACGATGTTGAATACGTAGTAAACCGGCAACGCGTGTTAGGCGTTGACTTATCCCTACTCAGGATTCAGGATAAAATTCTCCATGCATAAAAGGCATGAATTTTTGTTGCTACGATGCTGAATACGTAGACTCGGTCGTTTTCATGGGAACGAACCACCCAGCAGCACAGGTTAAGCGCTGACTTATCCCTACTTAGGCTTCGGGATAAAATACCCCAGACTAGATTCTGGTGTCTTTTTCAATCGGTGAAAGACTAAACCGGCGATGTGTGTTAGACATAGACTTTTGGATTTTTGGCAAACCCCCAGCCTTCAACGGGTTTGATGTGCCTTTACCGATTACCGTTTGAATCGGGCTAGCATGTGAATTATTAAAACCCGTTTCACATGTAACGTTGCGCTAAGAGAGTTAATTCTCCTAGACTTTGTGCTATGATTTTGAATACATAGACTTCACCATTTCTTATGGGAAAAGGTACCCAGCAACGCGTGTTAGGCGATGACTTATCCCTTCTTAGGTTTCAGGATAAAATTCCCCAGACTTAGACTCTGGTGTCTTTTTCAATCGGCGAAAGACTAAACCGGCGATGTGTGTTAGACATAGACTTTAGGATTTTTGGCAAACCCCCAGCCTTCAACGGGTTTGATGTGCCTTTACCGATTACCGTTTGAATCGGGCTAGCATGTGAATTATTAAAACCCGTTTCACATGTAACGTTGCGACTTATCCCTACTTAGGCTTCGGGATAAAATACCCCAGACTAGATTCTGGTGTCTTTTTCAATCGGTGAAAGACTAAACCGGCAACGCGTGTTAGGCGTTGACTTATCCCTACTCAGGATTCGGGATAAAATTCCCCGTACCTGTGAGGCACGGATTTTGGGAGTTGAAAAAAAATGTTGTCTTCTCTTGGGGCAAAGACGAACCCGAAATGAGAGAAGAAGAATTTTATATTCTATCTCTCAGCACTGAAGATGAAGAATTTTATATTCTATCTCCAGTTGGAAAGGAGATTCGAGGTGGGATCTCCACCCCCAGAATCCGGAAAGATGAAACTAGGAGTGGGATCTCCACTCCAAGAATCGGAAAGATTCAAGTAACCCTAACTTTTATAGGATTGGTTACTTGATCCAAGAAAAGAGTTCCTTATTTATTAAGGGAAAATTCTGATTTCGACCCTAACTTTTATAGGTTTGGCTGAAAAAAAAGGAAAAGATGGAAATATTTTGTTTATCAAAAGGGATAACTCAATCTTAGTCCTAACTATCTGCAGGTTTGACTAAATAAAGTTGGAGATAATTCTAACTTTTATAAGTTTGATTGCTCAATTTGAAAGTGGACCTCTCGTTCATGGAATGAATCGAGAGGGGAATCTGGCTTTGGCCCTAACTTTTATAGGTTTGACCTAAAAGCAAAGGGAGTGGAATACAAGTAGCAGTAGAAATACTGGTTTGTTCTAGCCACTCGATGGAGGATGTTGATGTTAAGTGATCAGGACTTAACACGTCAAGCTTTGAAAATTACCATGAATTGGCGGATAGAAATCTTAGTGGACCCACCATCAATTGATTTGATCAGTGGGGGATTTTGTG
>NW_017975030.1:0-2487 GCF_001876935.1 Asparagus officinalis
GATAAAATTCCCCAGAATCGAACTCTGGTGTCTTTTTCTACGGAAAAAGACTAAACCGGCGACGCGTGTCAGGTGTCGGCATATCCTTTCTTAGGATTCAGGATGAAATTCCCCACGCGTGTAAAGCATGGATTTTGGTGTTATTAATAACAACCTGCCACAATGTTGAATATGTGGACGGATGTTCTTTTCAACGGTTAAGAACTAACCGGCAGCGCGGGTTAAGCGCAGACTTATCCTTGCTTAGGTTTCAGGATAAAATACCCCAGAATCAGACTCTGGTGTCTTTTTGTGCGGAAAAAGACTAAACCGGCAGCGCGTGTTAGGCGCAGACTTATCCCTGCTTAGGATTCGGGATAAACTTCTTAGGATGAATCCTAGATTGATAAATTCTTGGAAAAGATCAGTGCGGGAAAGGAAGAATTTTATATTCTATTTCCCGGTCTTCTTTTAGGGTGAAGGCGAACCCGAAAACAAGGAAGGAAGAATTTTATATTCTATTCCTTGATTCTGGAAAGGAAGAATTTTATATTCTATTTCCAACGCAAAAGAAACTAGAAGTGGGATCTCCACTCCGAGAATCTGAAAGATCTAGATAAACTTACCTTTTATAGGCTTGGTTATCTAAACTGAAAATGGGTTCTTCGTTTATCGAAGTGAAGTTTCACTTCGGTTATAGCCATGAGAGGGCTTGACCAAAGAGAAGAAGAATGGAGTTCTTTCGTTTATTGAATGGGGACTCCGAAATGAAAGTGGACCTCTTGTCTATGGAAAGAGTCAAGAGGGTCATATGGACATTTTTGGTGGAGTCGCTGTCAATTGAAATTGATCAGTGAGGGATTTTGGTGGAGAAAATAATTTTTGGGTTATCCTTTAGAATATTAAGTGTAATATTCTTCAAGGAACTTCCTTGTAAATGAGTTATCCTGAATATACTAGGGATAGTACTTTTTCAGGAACTTCCCATTTATTGGCATTAATTGCCTGGCGCCCTCTTGAGTAATCAGGCGATATGCGCCGTTTGAATAGACTGTGTCTATTACAAACGGTCCTTCCCATTTGGGTTCGAATTTACCTTTCTTCTTGGAGGTGAGAATTATTGGTCGGCGAGCAGCGAGGACCAGATCTCCTTCCTTGAAGCTTCTCTGTCGGACTCTTTTGTTAAAAGCCCTTGACATCCTGGCTTGGTAAAACTCGATGTGTTGTTGAGCCTCCAAACGCTTTTCATCCAGCCTCTCGAGCTCTTCGAGACGCTTCTGATGTTGTTCCTCCGTCGTCATCTCCGTTGCGAGGGCGATCCGAAGGGACGGAATCTGAATTTCCAGCGGTAGCACAGCTTCACATCCGTATACCAGCGAATACGGGGTAGCTCCCGTAGGCGTGCGTATGGTGGTGCGATAAGCCCAGAGTGCTTCACCGAGTTTATCGTCCCAGTCTCGTTTATTGGTCTTCACGAGCTTGGACAAGATCTTAATGATCGTCTTGTTAAACGCCTCCGCTAATCCATTCGCGGCGGGATAATAAGGTGTTGATGAAACATCTTCAATTTTGAACTTGTCGCAGAATCTGACGAAGGCATTGCTTATGAACTGTGGACCGTTGTCATGAATGATCCTTCTTGGCACGCCGTGTCGGTAAATGACATGATTAGTCAATGATGGGAAAACGCCAATCTTGGGACTCAGACCCAATTTGAGTTGAATTCACCTCTTTGGCGTTTATGTTTCCATCGTCTTCATCTTCAACATCCATATCGTATATGGGTATGCAGAGCTGATGCGTCCTTACTGTGACTAACAGCTCAGTTTCAGGAGGCTGCGCAAGTGATACTGCTAGTGCTGCTAGTGCATCCGCATAAGCGTTCTGGAGACGAGGGATGTATTTAATGAAGAATTCTTCAAAAGATTCTGCCATTTTGATGGCCTCCTGGTGGTATGGGATTAGGTCTTGGTTCCTGACTTCATACTCTCCCCGGACTTGGTTGACTATCAATTGAGAATCCCCAAAAGCTTCGAGATATTCGACCCCCAGCTCCTTGGCGAAACTGAGTCCAATGAGAAGCGCGTTGTACTCGGCTACGTTATTGGAGCACGGACTAGGCAACGAATAAGCTCGAGGCATCACATGCTTCCCCGGGGAAATTAGGACAACTCCAACCCCAGAGGAAACAGTAGAACCTCCCGGGGTTATTACCTTATTAACTGCCCTTGAAGCACCATCGAAATATAATTGCCATATTTGTTGGTGCGACGTAGTATTAACCTCGTGGGTTTCATCCGGCAAGTCATCGTATACTTCCGCCGTATCTGTGGTTGGGTTTACCGCCAGAAGATCACAAATCGCTTGTCCTTTGATCGACTTCTGTTGTTTGAAGTGCAAATTATATTGGGACAAGAGAAGGGCCCACTTCGCTAACTACCAATTCATAGAGGCCGGTTGCGTCATAAATACCCGTACTGGATTCACGTTGGAAATGACGTAAATCGT
>NW_017975031.1:0-970 GCF_001876935.1 Asparagus officinalis
AGTGACCATTTAACGAGTTTTGGGCCAATGAATCCCAACCCAATTGGGCTTAGGTCATTAAGTATAGAAGTACTCCTTGGGCTTAATTACTTAGTCAACTTAGGCTTTATAAGATAGAATCACCTTAAATTTAAGAATTTTTTTTGTGCCCATTTTTCGCACTCTTCTTTTATAAGGTTAGTTTTTTTTAATATATATGTGTATAAGTATATATAGTCTGAAAAAAATTATGTAAATCAAGATATCTTGAAAAAAATATTTTTAACTCTAAGTTAAGCATGCAAAAATTTTATTATTTTTAATTAAAAATCTAAGGTAAGACTTAAGTAAAGTATACTAGTTGAAAAATTATTTCTTAAGAATTTTATTTGGAGTTATCATAAAAGGTGAACTTGAGTATGTCACTAATTAGGGATTAGAAAATTTAAAATCTATCAATTAGATAAATTATTACTTAACTCTATTAATTTGGAAAGTGACAATTAATTTTTTTTAACTAACAAAAGATAAATGCTGAAAACTGAAACAAAATACTAACTAGCAAAATATAAACAAAGGCTAACTAGCTTACACCCCCATACCCAGACTTTGCAGTGTCCTCAAGGCAAATAATATCCAGAATATCATAGTTTAATAAGTACATGCCGAAATAAAAATCAAAGGCTGGGTAAAAAAATAAAAAGAACATCCCTCACTGCTCATCTCCTGATATATCGTCATCCACATCATCAGCGACAGCTGCTGAACTCGGTCCCGCCTCATCCTCTCCTGGGAAATCATCTGGCTGAAATGGTGTGATATAACTATGAAGCTCAGGTGGAGGTCCATCTGTATCTCCATGTTCTCTCTGCCATCCTCTCGCCAAATATGCCAGGGTATCGGTAGAGTAGCTGATCTGACCATGCATCTCGTGTATATGCCGCTGCATCCTGTGTATCTGTATCTGCATCCTGTCCATGCGACTCCGCAT
>NW_017975031.1:1366-2486 GCF_001876935.1 Asparagus officinalis
TCAGAGGATGATGAACTTGCTCGAGATTTCTTTCTGGGGGGCATCTACAGAAAAAGAAAAAAGAAAAGAAAAAGAAAAAAATTAATAATAAAATTCCAATATATATATATATATATATATATATATTTTTTTTTATTATTATTTTTTTAAAAGAATTTAGCTACAAAATGTTCAACATGGGTTAATTTCAAGTTATCAGAATTTCTTTTGACAATAAATTCCCTCAAAATTATTCTTTGAGAACAAAAATGTTAAAATTTTGATAACTTGATCGGTGAAACATACATGTTGATATGACAATTATAAGCTAAATCTTATAATTGTTGAATAAACATTCAATACAAATTTCCGAATGTGAGAAGTTTCCAATTAAACTTTTATCTGACCAATTACTTACATTTGAACAAAACACCCCAAATTCAAGTTTATTTTTGCAAAACCCCCCTAATTTTTTCGGATTTGCATAAAACACCAAATTTTTTTTTGTTTTTTTTTTCAGATTTTATTCTCAATACCCAATTGAATACCTGAAGATTTTTGTACAAGATATCCTCAATTGAGTTCTAAGTTCAAACCCCCAAGAAATTTTCGGATTTTGCATAACCCCCCCCCCCCATTTCCGATTTTTGGACAAAATCCCCAAATTTTTGGCAAATCCCCAAATTAAACCCTCAATTTGTTAAATTGATCATGAATCTCACACAATATGATAATAATTTACAACTACCCATGATTCAATCACCAAATCATCCATGAATTCAAAAAAAATTGAAATTACAAGATCAAGTTTAGGAAATATACCTTGGGGAGATGAGGAAGAAGCCCTAAAGATTGCAGAAACAACCCTCCAAAATTTCTTGATCTATGTGGGTGAATTAGGGTTTTAGAGGGGAGGAGAAATTCGAGTTTGGGGAGATGAAATGAAGAGGGGAAGAAAGGGCTGGGTGGCTGCGGTTTTTGAGGCAGATGGCTTTAGGCATCGATGTTGGCATCGATGCCCAAATCGATGGCAGCCGGCCCAAACACTGTTTTGGGCTATGGTATATTTTATTTTATTTTTTCATTTGGGCCTTTTATTTTGGGCCGAATTATTATTGTATATATATATATATATATATAT
>NW_017975032.1:0-449 GCF_001876935.1 Asparagus officinalis
TCTGAAGCTAATTAGATGGGGAATTTTTTTTTTGTTTACTCACTTTAAATTGAGTATATGTTTCCCTCCTTTTCTTGTAAGGATTGAAAATCCTGTATTTTACATATCCATGTAAGCAAGATCTTGAGTTTCCAAAATAGCGTAATGTACAAAGAAGCATACTGCATCATTGCTATTTGATCAAAAATAAAATAAATTTCGTAGAGAAACCGTGGGTGTAATTAAACTACATATACGGATTTCTAACAAAACAACACGCATAGGGTCATGAGCAAAAGGATGAGTGTTTTGGAATGTAACTCAAAGAAGAGGCTTGAGGGCACGACAGTTAATTAAAGGGCTCCCTTAATTCCCCTATAATATTGCGTTTTCGAAATTACTATTCCTCGTAGTTTTATTTGTGAAAATAGAACTCCAGAGTGATTTCTTTTGACTCTTTTACCTCGAAA
>NW_017975033.1:0-2481 GCF_001876935.1 Asparagus officinalis
GAAGTATAGAAATATAAAAAGAGAAACTAATTAAAAAATAATTTCTTGGGAAAAATGTGTCCAGGCCCCAAAAGCAAAAACTTCATGTGATAAAGCCCCTCATATTTTCACCCATATGGATCAGCCCCTTGAAGTGTGACACTTTGTACTGCAGCCCCTTTTTATAAATTATCACATGCCAGCTAAAGTAAAATTCCCAAACTATCCTTATCCTCTCTCCTCTCTGACCCAGCACTCACATCATCTCTCCTCTCTCTCTCTCTCTCTCATCTCCTCTCTCTTTCTCTCTCTCTCTCTCTCACCTCTCTCTAAAACTAAGAGCTTTATTAAGCTCGTCGTCCTGGCCGAGACGCACAGAGCATTAAAATATTAGCTAGAAGAAGAAAAGAAAAAAAAGAAAAAAAGAAAAAAAAGAAAGGAGAAGTAGAGTAGAAGGGGAATGAAGAGAAATATCGTAATTAAGAAATAACGAAAATGTGTATTAATGTATCTCTATGAATGAAATTGCCACGGTGCCGCCGAGCGATATTCGAAACAATATAACGAGAGGTAGAAAATGAGCCCAAATGAAAGAAAGATACCGTGTGATAGACAATATAAAGGGCTACACACCGGCGCAGACGGTAGTGAAAACGGAGACCGGAGGTGGCCGTAAAACACGCGCGAAGTCGGCACGGCGCTGCTATTTTCTGCTCGCTGCTGCCGCCGAGCGATGTTTCGGATGTTACCGAGAGATATAGAGAATAAGTTAGAGCGTGATACAAATTGGAGGTGATAGGCAACATGTAGGGCTACTCACCAAAGAAGAAATCGGCGAAAACGGAGATTGGAGACGATCAGAAATTGCGTGCAAAACTATAGTTCTAGCCCACATCCCACCAGTTCTAACTTGTATCCCACCAGTTCTAACTTGTATCCCACCAGTTCTAACTTGTATCCCGCTAGTTCTAATCAAAGCCCTTGTTTTTTCATGCTAAGTTGTTAATTCTGGGTTCCACGTTAGTTCTAGCCCACATCCCACCAGTTCTAACTTGTATCCCACCAGTTCTAGCCCACATCTTTCTAGTTCTAATCACAGCCATTGTTTTTTTCATGCTATGTTGTTAATTATAGGTTCCACGTTAGTTCTAGCCCACATCCCACCAGTTCTAACTTGTATCCCACCAGTTCTAGCCCACATCTTGCTAGTTCTAATCAAAGCCCTTGTTTTTTTCATGCTAAGTTGTTAATTCTGGGTTCCACGTTAGTTCTAGCCCACATCCCACCAGTTCTAACTTGTATCCCACCAGTTCTAGCCCACATCTTGCTAGTTCTAATCAAAGCCCTTGTTTTTTTCATGCTAAGTTGTTAATTCTGGGTTCCACGTTAGTTCTAGCCCACATCCCACCAGTTCTAACTTGTATCCCACCAGTTCTAGCCCACATCTTGCTAGTTCTAATCAAAGCCCTTGTTTTTTTTCATGCTAAGTTGTTAATTCTGGGTTCCACGTTAGTTCTAGACCACATCCCACCAGTTCTAACTTGTATCCCACCAGTTCTAGCCCACATCTTGCTAGTTCTAATCAAAGCCCTTGTTTTTTTCATGCTAAGTTGTTAATTATAGGTTCCACGTTAGTTCTAGCCCACATCCCACCAGTTCTAACTTGTATCCCACCAGTTCTAGCCCACATCTTGCTAGTTCTAATCAAAGCCCTTGTTTTTTTCATGCTAAGTTATTAATTCTGGGTTCCACGTTAGTTCTAGCCCACATCCCACCAGTTCTAACTTGTATCCCACCATAACAACTTAGCATGAAAAAAACAAGGGCTGTGATTAGAACTAGCAAGATGTGGGCTAGAACTGGTGGGATACAAGTTAGAACTGGTGGGATGTAGGCTAGAACTAACGTGGAACCTATAATTAACAACTTAGCATGAAAAAAACATGGGCTTTGATTAGAACTAGCAAGATGTGGGCTAGAACTGGTGGGATACAAGTTAGAACTGGTGGGATACAAGTTAGAACTGGTGGGATGTAGGCTAGAACTAACGTGGAACCCAGAATTAACAACCTAGCATGAAAAAAACAAGGGCTTTGATTAGAACTAGCAAGATGTGGGCTAGAACTGATAGGATACAAGTTAGAACTGGTGGGATGTGGGCTAGAACTAACGTGAAACCTATAATTAATAACTTAGCATGAAAAAAACAAGGGCTGTGATTAGAACTAGCAGTATGTGGGCTAGAACTGGTGGGATACAAGTTAGAACTGGTGGGATGTGGGCTAGAACTAACGTGGAACCCAGAATTATCAACTTAGCATGAAAAAAACAAGGGCTTTGATTAGAACTAGCAAGATGTAGGCTAGAACTGGTGGGATACAAGTTAGAACTGGTGGGATATGGGATAGAACTAACGTGGAACCCAGAATTAATAACTTAGCATGAAAAAAACAAGGGCTTTGATTAGAACTAGCAAGATGTAGGCTAGAACTGGTGGGATAC
>NW_017975034.1:0-5592 GCF_001876935.1 Asparagus officinalis
CTTTAAAAGTACATGGGGCTGTTGCATATTGTTTTTTCAAGTTTGGGGCCTTGAAGCAATTTTTCCATATTTAAAAGATGTTGAGGATAATTAGGATATTTGAAGTTGGAGACATATTTGATGTTTGTGTGGAATTAGGATAAATTAAATATTTTATATATATTTAGAATAATTAGGATATTTGAAGGTGAAAATTAGATGAGGATTAAAACGTAATATCTAAAAAGATTAATAATAATATTGTTTAAGAAAAGCTTTTTCTAAATTCACAATTTTAAAAAGAAGTATATGATATAACAAGATATGATATGATATCGTTATTATTATATGGGCTAAGCACTTCTTTTACCTGAAAAGGAACATTGAAGAACAATTTTATGTTTTTATAAATATATAAGTGTGGGCTTGAACGTGGGAATCCGTTTCAAAAAGTGGGCTTTTGGGCTCCTTTGGAAGTGACCTTATGATGTAGGGAACTTGGAGCCCTTTCTGCATATTTGCGGGCTTCGTGCGCGATCGAAATCCACCACAATACCCGTTTCGAATTTTGGTCATGTTTCGTTACAAAGAAATCCGTCAAACTTGTTCTTTTAGATTCTCTGTGTACTTGGATTGTAGAAATTTCCTACAATCGTTTATGAAGCTTAATAGTAGTGTCTTATTTGGAGTAAGGATTCTCTACATTCTTGATTACAGAAAACATTTACAATTGGTTATGTCGATTAATATCATTGACTTTTCAGTAAGCCCCTTAACTAAAAGAATCTTTTGTATAATTTATATGATAAATATCATTTATGAGTCCACCGAATGAAGAGTTTTGAGTGATGAATTGTAAAGAGTCTCTATAGCCGAGGATGTAAAGGAACTCTACCCTCTTATTTAGCGGGTCCTATAATTAAATTTTTTTTATATAACTAGTTTGCCATATGTGCGCTGCACATAGGGTACTTGGTTTAAGAAATTATTAGTAAATAATATATTCTACATTATTGATTCTTAAATATGTACTTACGATATAATATTTACTTATGGTATATTGATTCTCACTATATTATGCACGAAAGTTACAAAAGCCACTAAAATAAAAAAATGAATTAAATGTCTAGTATCTCATTGGAATAGCAAAAATTGTTATTAGATGTAATAGCAAGCTAGAATCATAACCGATAAAAAGATATTGTTTGAATAGCTGAGTCCATTGGAATTGTATAAGTTAATTTTTTTAAATTCAATGGAAAATTTCAATCAAGAGACAAATTAATCTGGATTTTATATAAGAATTCAAAACTTTTTTGCAATTCAATCAAATATATCATATATATGTTTGTGTATTCTAATTTACTCAATGAATAGAAGATAGGTAGTCAATATGTTTTATTAGTTAATCTTTGTAGCATAAATTTGATAGGAACAAAGAACTTAATGGTCATTAATCAAAAAGAAGACAAACAAAATTTGATGGTGCAACATAATTATTAACAAAAGAATATAAAAGATTCTTAATAGACGTAAGAAAATTAAAATGATAAGAAACATTAAAAGCGTTGAATAAGTTGATAGTACCTCTGAACTTAAAATGCATATAAACCGAGTAATTAGTTAAGAATTAAACTAAGAATATATCTAAGGAACAAGAAAGCATAACTCATGACCTACATTCAAAAGAAAAAGTACAACTTACAATAAATAGCATAAAAACTTCTTTATAACATTATGTGAGGGGAAAAATCTTTAAATAGCTTTGCATAAACTCTAAAAAGAAGCTCATACATTCTTTCTAAGTGTTAAAAGATCAATAAGAATCCTACCCAATCCACAGTAAAAAAAAGGTACACATTGAAAATAATCTTTGGTTCCCAAATTAAATTTATACATACTCTTAAATATCAAGACTTCCAAATAATAATCTTCATATAATCTATTATCCTTCTCCTTTTCAAGGATTCATAAGACAAAACACAAGTTAAGACTACGAGTTGAATATGAGACATAGCCTTCAACTCCATAAAGAATAAATATTTATGTCTACAAGCCATTTGATAAATATTATCCATTGTATGCACATGCACATACATATACAAACACAAACACTATAAACTATTTGATAAATTTTCCATATAACATATTTCATAAGCCATCGTTGATATAGAAATTTAGCTTAGTAGGTGATGTGGTGGGTTGAAGAGAATGGATGACTGTAATTTATAGTGTAGGTATGAAAAATAAGTTATGTAAATGAAAAATGAAAGAGTGGTTAGTTAATTGGATACATAACATAAGCATTTAATTTAATAAGTTATAGAACTTTTAAGAGCCTAAGAAACTAAGTAAATATTATTATTATTATGATTTGCAATTAATTTAATTTAAGACTCGTTAAAGGAGACTTTGAGATAAATAAAATAAAAAAGTAGTAAAGTTGGAATGATCAACTTTAAGAGGGGTAAAAAGGGCAATCAAAATTATTAGCACCCCAATCTTCCCGGGACACGTATATATATATAGGATATTATATAGTATATATATAAAGTTTTTTTTTTTTTTTTTTTTTAGTTTTTTTTTTTTTTTTTTTTTTTATATAATATATATATATATATATATATATTATTATATTATATAATATATATAATATATATATATATTATATATATATATATATTGAGATTAACGGTATCCTAGTTATGGAGGAGATTACCCTCCTTGCGCCTATTGTGGCACGATCCACATCCTCATAACAGTGCTACAATCTTAACGATTCACAATCTCTTTACTTATGATGTGGTAGGGGATTGTGCCACATAACATCAAGGAGGAAATTTCTTGCTAAGGATCCTTAATCTCTCTCTATCTCTCTTCTTCTCTCTACTCGTCTATATATTATGATATAATATATATATATTATATTTATATATATATATATTATTTATATATATATTTATATATGATATAATTATATAATATATTAGGCAAACTTCTGTCAGTTATAGTGGACGCTCCACTAAGTTTCTTATCCAATTGATGCATCACTTGATTGAGTTCATTGTGGATGATCGTTCCGTTAACTTGATTATCATATTTAAAACCCAACACACCAAATTTAAGGTGAACCCGCGGTAGTTTGACCTATCCACTCGTATAATTTTAACGGTTTTCGAGTGATAGAACTTTTTCTGGACTCGAGGGGGGTCAAACCACAAGAGGGAGTGAAGATTCACACAATATTTGGTGTGTTGGGTTTTGGAATTGGTAGATCAAGTTTAACGGCGGATTGAATCCACAATATTGCTCATCAAGTAATCCATTCAAGGATAAGAACTTAGGTGGTAGTGCGACTTAATGTTGACAGAAGTTTGCATCTCTCTCTCTCTCTCGTTCCTCTTGTCTCTATATATATAGTATATAATATATATTAATAATATATATATATATATATATATAGTTATATATATTATATATATATTATATATGTATATAATATTATATATAATAGATATATAATATATATATATATATATGTGTGTGTGTGTGTGTGTGTGATGTGTGTTGTGTGTGTGTGTGTATTATGTATATGGTATATGTACGTATATGTGTATTTATATATATATATATATATATTCTATATTAATATATATATATATATTTATATATTATATATATTTTATATATATTATATATATATATTATATATGTGTGTGTGTGTTGTGTGTATATATGTAGTATATATATTACATTATATATATATATATATATATATATATATATATTATATATATATATATATGATTTATATATATAAATATATATTATTTATTAGATATTATAATATATATATATTTATATAATAGAATTAATTATATATATATCATACGTATTATATATATATATGATGCATAATATTATATAATATATATATATTATATATATTTATATTATAACATATATATTATATATATATATATATTCATATATATATTTATATATATATATTTATATTATATAATATATATATACTATATATATATATATATAATATATTATATATATATTATATTATATATGTTTATATATATAGTATATATATATATAGGTATAATGTATATGTATAGATATATATATGTATATGTATGTGTATCGTATATAGTATATGTATATTAGGATATATTATATCTATATTATATATCTGTTATATATTTTATTTATATATATATATTATATATATATATATATATATATAAGTATATTATATAGTATATATATTTAGTATTATAAGTATATTATATTTATATGTATTGTATGTATGTATGTATGTATATATCTTATATATATATATAGATATAGATATATAGAACAACTTATATTATATATATTATATATATATATATAGTATATATATTTATTATCATGTTTTCGTCAAAAGTTGTTTCAATTAACAGATTCCCATTTAAATTCGATGTTTACAGAATTACAATGAATAAAAGAAATTACAACTCTCGAGAAAATAACACAGATTGTTTATCAATCCTGCTTGTGGGCTTTGATGTGCTGGACGCTTTAGTTCGTGGCACTCCCGATTTGTAGATCGAGAGGTTGTCTATGTGATCTCTCTTGTTTATCGAAGTAAAGATTGAAAACAATATCTTATCAGATGTAAGATGTTGTGCTTCCAAGATCCATTAGCTTAGATCGCTAAGGATTCAAAATGATGCTTGTCAAAGGGTGAAAATTCTCTCTTTCTTCTAAAATCACCAAGACCTCAAGTTCTTCCTGTTTACAAAATGCTCTCTGCCTTTATTTGTGTGTTAGGGAGGTTATTCTATTGTAGGGGTCTCAAGTGCACCACAGTTGAAAAGGGGGCGAAATAACCGACATATGTGTTTTCTATTTGGCCGCCTGCCAGTCTACGCTGTCGCGCGCCATTTTGGGCGGGTAGTATAGCTGCCGGCGGCAAAAGAGACGGTTAATTGAAGGCAGTCCATCGCGCTCAAAACTACTCTCCACGATTTAACCACCGTTTTTCGTGTGGTTTAACGCCTTTCCACGTCAGAACGTTCTATCTTTGATATGCTGGACACGTGGACTTAAAAATCATCATAAAACTGTCTTTATAACTGACACGTAACTTTTAACCAACGGACACTATAGGCCGGCGTCTTAAAGCCGCGGACGTGGTCTGCCGCGTCATAAGCGCGTTCCTTGGTCTGCCGCGCCGATAGCCGCGGCGCCTTGGTCTGCGCGCTATAGCCGCGGCGCCTTGGTCTGCTGCGCCTGCACGACGCTTTGGATTGCCGCGCCGAAGCCGCGCACCGATGGCTGCAGCGCACAGTTGATGTCGGGATTGACGTGTTATATATGTTCTTCTCATGTTGTCTTGCATGGTGTTGGAATGTCTATAAGCATTTTGACGCCACAGATACCCCTGCAAAGCGTATATCAGACTTCATCATTTTTTTTAAGAGGGGTTGGACACTTTGGATATGATAATGCTTTTCCCGACGATTCTCCAGTGCTTCGTGAGAAATTGGCGTAGAACGGGTTTGTGAATGGTTTCAATCTCTTGCTTTTTAATCTTTAAACTTATTCAGTCTTTGT
>NW_017975035.1:0-2474 GCF_001876935.1 Asparagus officinalis
TCCGTTTGTCGAAATTAACGTCATCGAGCTGTATTGTGGGACCTATAGGCAATTTTATACGCCTACATTCTCAACCAAAAATAGGGAATAGTTTATACTCGTACACCTTATTGGAGTATTAAGAAGCAGTTTATACTCGTATACTTTTCGGAGTATTGATTCTTTCATTGCAACGCATTGATTGGCGTTGACCTAGGGTTGCGCGTTGACCGGCGTTGACCTTAGAGTTTTAAACGTCGTACGCTGACTTTTTGATCGTAACGCGTTGACTGGCGTTGACCTAGGGTTACGCATTGACCGGCGTTGACCCTAGGGTTTCGAATGTCGTTGGATGCTCAAGTCACTAGACCAACTAATGAAGCTGATGCGTCAGTGACTCTCGTATTTATAGGATTTTTGGCAAACCCTCAGCCATCAACGGATTTGATTAGCCTTTACCGACTACCGTTTGAGTCGGGCTAGCATGCGGATTGTCTAAATCCGTTCCGCATGTGACGTTGTACTAAGAGAGTTAACGCTCTTAGTGCTACGATATTGAATACGTAGACTTCGTCTTTCTCACGGGAATAGACTACCCGGCAACGCGTGTTAGGCGTTGACTTATCCATACTTAGGTTTCGGGATAAAATACCCCAGAATCGAACTCTGGTGTCTTTTTCTTCGGAAAAAGACTAAACCGGCGACGCGTGTTAGGCGTCGGCATATCCCTCCTTAGGATTCAGGATGAAATTCCCCATGCGTGTAAAGCATGGATTATGGTGTTATTAATAACAACCTACCACAATGTTGAATATGTGGACGGGTGTTCTTTTTGACGGTCAAGAACTAACCGGCAGCGCGGGTTAAGCGTAGACTTATCCTTGCTTAGGTTTCAGGATAGAATACCCCAGAATCGAACTCTGATGTCTTTTTTCTATGGAAAAAGACTAAACCGCCAACGCGTGTTAGGCGTTGACTTATCCCTACTTAGGATTCGGGATAAAATTCCCTGTACCTGTGAGGCACAGATTTTGGGATTTGAAAAAGGTGGTGTCTTCTCTTGGGGCAAAGACGAACCCGAAATGGGAGAGGAAGAATTTTATATTCTATCTCCCGACACTGAAGAAGAATTTTATATTCTATCTTCAGCTGGAAAGGAGACTCGAGGTGGGATCTCCACCCCCAGAATCCGGAAAGGTGAAACTGAGAGTGGGATCTCCACTCCGAGAATCGAAAAGATTCGGATAACCCTAACTGTCGGAAGGTTTGATTACCGAACTAAAGATGAATTTCTCGTTTGTCGAGAGTGAATTATGGTTTTGACCCTAACTGTAGGAAGGTTTGGCCAAACAGGAGTTTGAGGTGACCCTAACTGTTGGAAGGTTTGATCACTCGATTTGAAAGTGGACCTCTCGTTCATTGGAGGAATCGAGAGGGGATTTTGGTTGTGGTCCTAACTGTAGGAAGGTTTGACCAGGTGACAGACCAAAATTCTAAGTATTATATCCGGCCTCGAACATAGCGGAAGTTTGAGTGGATTAAACTTGATAAAATTTGGTGGTCCCACCGTCAATTAGTCTGATCGGTGGGGGATTTTGTGGTGGGAGACTGTAAGTCGTCAAACACCAATGAGAGTTTGGTGAGGGAAAATTGATCCAATGAAGTGATCGAATCTCATTTCATCAAAAGAGTGATCGGGTTATCCCTAAGAATATTACATTTAACATTCTTTCGGGAACTTCCCGTTACACGAATTATCCACCCCTGGCTTTCTTGCAAAACTGGATGTAACGAGGAGTACGTTATCCTCAATCGCATGTTGAGGTTATCCTTAAGAATATATGATTCTCTAGGAACTTACCGTTACATAAATCGTCCACCCCCAGCTTCTTCTGCGGAACTGGTTCGGACATTATTCTCAGCTACCTGACCGGGTTATCCTTAAGAATATTAACGTAATATTCTCCAGGAACTTCCCATTAAAAGTGGGAAACAGTTTAGACTCGTATACCTATTGGAGTATCAGGGAGCAGTTTAACCTCTTATACCGGTCGGAGGATTGAGAAACAGTTTATACTCGTGTACTCTTTGGAGTCTCGACTTAATTGAGCGATATAACGCCGGCTTCAACCAAGGTCTGAATGCTATTCTTGAGAGCAAAGCAATCCTTGGTGGGATGAACGACCCTCCTGTGGTATGCACAGTACTTTGGGTCCGTAGTGTTGTCAGCTTCCTCCTGATTTGTGATAGGTGGTAGCTTGATCTTGTTGCTTCCAAGGAGGGATTCGAAGATGGCTGGAACGTCTTCGTCCTTGAAGGAATACTCTCTTTGGAGTCTCGGACCCGAAGCCTTTTGCTGTTTTCGGAGTTGCTTTTGCGACGTCTGGTTAATACCATCAGCAGCTGCAGGTGCCTTGCCCTTACCACTGTAGGCATATAAAATTGCTTATAGGTCCCCTAGCATAGCTCGGCACAAACCGATGAGCCAACGAGGC
>NW_017975036.1:0-2957 GCF_001876935.1 Asparagus officinalis
GGAAGGGGAAAATCATCTTTTGGGCAAGCAGCGTTGAGGTCTCTAAAGTCAATACAGACCCTGATCTTCTCGTTTATCTTAAGGACCGGGACAATATTGGCAAGCCACTCTGGATGTTGCTCTTCCCTAATGAAGCCAGAGTCGACAAGCTTTTTAACCTCAGCTTCGATCGCCTCCATCATTTGCGGACGAAACCGTCTTTGTTGTTGTTTGACAGGTTTGACATCCGACTTAATATTGAGGCGATGCACTGCTACGTTTGGATCGAGCCCCGGCATGTCTTCATAATTCCAGGCGAACACATCGATGTACTCCCTGATAAGAGAGATTAACTCTTCTTTCTCCTCGGGTAGGAGACTGTCGCTAATGAATATCGGCTTCGGATTTTCCTCACTTCCCATATTCACTTGGACTACTTGATCTTCGGTAGGAGGTTCTCTTTGTTCGAACCTATCACCATATTGCATGTTTAGGTGATGAACCAACGGATCTTCCCATGTCGGCATCAGGTCGTCTTCCTCTATTGTGGTAGGATCGACCGTAACCATGTTCGACATTAACTTTTTCAACATTTCACCAAGGCTAGCGTCGGAACCCCAAGCCGAAGAGTCAGAAGAGTATCCTTTTCTAGCCTTGTTAGCAATTTGATCGATGACTTACCAGCAACATTCATCGTCGGATGAGGAGACATAGCCAAGACCTCTTTTGTGGCGATAATAATCATCGGGTTTTCCCTTCGGTACATAGGCCATTCGAGGTGGAACTCGCGGACCTCGACCGAAGCAAAGACCTTCTCCAAGTGTGAAGTCATACCCATACTTCTCCATTAGATCGCGCGCTTTTGCGTCATATCTAAATAGATGAGGGGCAGGTTTATCTTCATCGTCTTCTTCTTCTAAGAAGTGATCGGGTATCGGAGCTTCTTTTCCTTTGCCGTAGACGACTTCTTTTCCACCCCCTATTCCTGCGGGGATGACAAGTATTGCTCCGCATGGATCTTGTACCTGCTTTTTCGTCATGCAAAATGATTGAAGAGGCATATACAAATCAGGGTTATCATAAAGCTTTTTAGTGACATTATCAAGACACATCGAGTACTCTAAATCATCGTTTATTGATAGTTCTTCGGCAAGTTGCCAATTACAACTACTTTCTGATGATTTATCATCGTCAAGATTGATTACAATGGGTACAATGTCATTAAGTACAAAACCACCATCATAATCAAACCCAGTTTCGGTGTCAGCTTCATCTCCGCTGTCCGTTCCTTGGGCCGATGGTTCAGTATCGGATTCGGCGCCGTATAGAAGGGAATCAGTGAAATAGTTCTCTAATCCCTTAAACGGTTGCTTATCCGCGACCACCGTCTTGACTTCATTATTTGTGTCCACATACTTGAGGTACTGGTGAAGAGTTGACGGGACTATAAGATTGCCGTGGATCCAAGGTCGACCCAACAGTAAGTTATAGGACGTTTCTGCGTCAATCACATAGCAGGTAACTTCTGATTTTAAATCCCCGATCTGGCATTTGATTCGAATCTTCCCCAAGGGTCTGGACCCGCTGGTGTTGAATCCGTAAATCGTAGTGCCGGTGGAGGCTAGTTTGCTAGTCGGGATTCCAAGATGATGCATCAGTCGGAATGGCATGATGCTAACAGCAGAACCCGGATCAACTTGGATCCGGTTGACCGTGCTGGAGCCAATGTGCCCTGTGAAATACAAAGGCCGATCATGCTTTGAGTTCTTTGTCTGCATGTCTTCTTTGGTAAAAGAGATGCATGGAAAATGATGCGCCGTGAGATTGTAGTGTTGAGCTGACGGCTCTGGTCCTTCTGGAGATGGCTTGATTCGAGTTAAGAAAGCCTCAGAGTCGCTCAAGGCCTCTTGTAAGGCTTTCCTTGTATCTTTAGAAAGACGTAGCAGCTCGTATAGGGTTATCCTAGCCGGGATATTGGCCAACTGCGCCATGATGTCAAAATGGGGTGGAGAGCTTGCATTTCCCGGTTTGTCTCTCCCAATCGGGTGATTGAATCGAGACTGCCTCGGGTTTTGGGCTTCTTGACGTAAAGGCTCTTTCTTCCCGGTCTGTCTTTCCCAATCGGATGATTGAATCGAGACTGCCTCGGGTTTTGGGTTTCTTGACGTAAAGGCTCCTTCCCTTTCTCCTTCTGCTGGACTTTCTCTATAGCTACAGGCGTTGGGGGAATTGCTGCTATTCCTAGTTCTGCCAACATCTTGGAAGGAGCGGTTATGGTGCCCAATTGCTCGGAAGCATCTGGGTACTTGTAGTGATACTCATTCCCACTTCGGGTTGCAAAGGCTTTTTGTTCATCTTCAGAAAGCGGGAAGGCGGGAATTTCTTCGTCATCTTCCCCTGGAATAGCCGAAGCTCCACAACAAGACTTACCTTTTCCTTTTGACTTTTTCTTGGAAGAGGTTCCAGTCCATTGTTCATCTCCAACCAAATCTGGATGGACCCAAAGAATCTCACCATTAGGGGCTGTGTGCGGCACAAGTCCTTTCTGGCGCTGCTTGTGAGGATCATCGTACACTGTCTTTACTGCTGCATTTATTACTGGTTCATGCTGGAACCAGTTTAAGGGAACAGAACCGAAGCTAATTGATACTGCATTTGCTCCCACTCTCTTCTCCTTCGGCTGCTTCATTGTGATGACCCCGACATCGATTAGAGCTTGGATCTTGTCCTTAAGGGCATAGCATACCTTGGTAGGATGGGGCACCGCTCTATGAAATGCGCAGTATTTTGGATCATTGATTCTCTTAGCATCTTCCTGATCCTGGACTGGAGGCAATTTGATCTTGTTATTCTCAATGAGGTACTTGAAGATACCGGGAACTTCATCCTTTTTGAACGAATAAACTTTCGGGAACTTCGGCTCTGAGACTTTCGGCTTCTGGGTCTGCTGTTGCCACCTTGATGGTTGAGGCGCCTTT
>NW_017975037.1:0-2906 GCF_001876935.1 Asparagus officinalis
CATAGCTGTCTATAAATAGACCGCTAGGGGTCAAATCAAGAGTCATTCGACTCTTCTTGAAATTCCAACAAAAAAACTTCATTCTCTTCTCCGGCGACAACTGCTCATCTCCTCCGACGAGATCTTATGGCACCCAAGAAATTGGTCTCTCGTCCTACCAAATCTGATGCCGCTACGGCTCAAGGATCAGCACCGTCAGCGCCGGCCGGCGGCGCTGCTGCTCAGGCGAATGTGCCGCCCGAACTTCCTTTGATTGGTGGTGAGTACGACCTCCGTGGTCATTAAACTTGCTTCGGCAAGTTCTGATCTTGAGATCAACGAGGAAACTCGTTTCAATAACGCGGGGCTGGACTCCGTCGTTTCATCTTTCTTGACGCGGGGGTAGACCTTCGCGTCTGAGCTTGTCTGACGCGAGGCTCAACCTTCGCGTCTGAGCTTGTTTGACGCGAGGTTCGACCTTCGCGTCTGAGATTGTTTGATGCGAGGTTTGACCTTCGCGTCTGAGATTGTTTGATACGAGGTTCGACCTTCGCGTCTGAACTTGTTTGACATGAGGTTCGACCTTCGCGTCTGAACTTGTTTGACGCGAGGTTCAACCTTCGCGTCTGAGCTTCGATTTCGAGTTGTCTAACTCTTTTCCTCTTTTTGCAGTGCGTCATACCAACGAACCCCTTCTTTTTCGCCACCATTTCGGGCATGAAGGTGGTGCGGATATGAACATGGCCTTCAGCTCGCGCCAAGAACTCCCAGTTTTCCGAATTAGGGAGAAGAGTCGCGTAGAAATAATTACCCAAGCTTCTTCCGACACTCTTAGGATATTGGTTACGGACGCCCGACTTGAAAGCCCAAGCCGTAAGCCAATAGTCAAACCTGGATATCTTTTCGGGGACTTTGTTGACTTCGACGCAAGCACTGCTTATGATGGGGACTATAAGTGGTTGCGGAAAGTTGGGGACCGCAACCTTTTCTTGCCCAATATGGAGAGGATGTTCCCCATATCTTATTTCCAGTGTGCTTCTGTCCCAAGGCATATGGATTGGCCCCTGGTTAAGGATCAAGATGGGGTTGCTCTCGGGACTTTGACTTTTTATGGGGTCCGCACAGTTGGTTATAACCGGCAGGTGACAGCTTTGCGGCCGAGTTTATTTGCTAAGGAGTATCCTCTTGGCGAAGCACCCAGCCCGGCGAAGACTTTTGTTAAGAGATTTTTGGAAAAGAAAGGAGAATTTCTCGCACAAGGATTTAGAGCTCCTGGTTGGGTTCATTCTCCAGTGACAGGATGGTGGGCCCAGATGACTAAGTTTGTTATGGAGGAATTGGAAACCCCTCTTACCCAAGCTGGATTACTGGTTCCAGTGCGGGCTACTAAGTTTGGGATTATTCAGAGCCACTTTCACTTCTTCTCTATATTGGAGAAGTATAGTCCCGAGACTTGCACTTTCTTCACCCCTGTGGGGGAGTTAGGCTTCGCTCTTCACGAGATGCACGAAGTCTCAGGTCTTATTCTCGGGGATTTACCCTATGAAGAGTTTGTTCCGGGATCTGCGGAACTTAAGCTTTTGAAGAAGACCAGCCCAGAAATTTACGCCACTCTCTGGGAAGTGATGTGTCACTTCCATATCTGCATGTAGCTGACGGGGACTCGCGGAAGCAGCATCAAACAAGTGTCTTGGGTAGAATATTTATTCCGGAACTTGACCATTAAAGGAGGCTCTGTGACCCGATTGCCTGTCAGCACTTTGGAAGAGGTTCAGGCTCGTATTGACGACGCTACCTCCCATTACACCAATGAGGCCAAGGAGGATGTCTTCCCGGCTCATACAGAGTTTGAAAGCTTCCATTATCAAGCCCTGATTCCAATTTCCGACGCGGCGTTGCTGGCTGGATTCTTGATGCTATGGCTCAAGCGTTGCGTCGTTCCTACCAGGCCGATCGATGCCCTTGCTATTGAGGTGGTCTACCCAGCTGTTCTCTTAGCACATGGGAGACCTGTGAGCCTCCTCAGCGCCATGGTGGGTTGCTTACAGTATGGACTGCGGGAGTTGGCCTCTGACTTTGTTGGTGTTACAGAGGTGGAGTCTGAGGGTCACAAGACTTTCAAAACTCCCAATCCCAGGGTGCCAATGCCATATACATATTTGATGGCTTGGTACGTGCTCCACTGTCCTCCTATAATGAGTGCAGCCTCTCCCCCGGGAGACTCATTCATCCCATTTGTGCAGCGACTAGAGTCCGCGAAATGGGAAGGGGGGTACATGGTTAGGATCCGCCAAATCTTAGCACGGGACACTAACTTCCATATCTACCGCTGTTTCCCTGATTTCGAGGGCGGTGTCTATGGAGCAGAATATCAGGATACGGCGGGTCCTAATGGATTCACTCAGCTGAGCGGGGGGGTTTTCCATTGGCTTTTATCCATCAGGCCAGGCTACCTGATCTTTCGACAAGGCGCCAACTGTTTCGTCGAGCCTTACCAACCCTATAGGTTCGCTCACCAATTTGGGTATGATCAGTTGTATGTCGGGAACCCTCGTCCTCAGCTCTCAGTTATAGCCAACTTATATGAAGGAGCCAGGGCCTGGTATTATTCTGTAGCAGGTTGTACCTAAGCCGTCTTCAAGCTTCCCCACAAAACTGCTAACTCCTATACCTCCATCAGCTTCTACAATTGGTATTACGCCGCTTCTCAGACTCCCAACTACAACTTGAATACATCTTGCCTGAAAGACATTAGGCATATGTATAATTTAAGGAAGGGGTCCAAGACATCCCGTTTGAAAGGGATCGATGAGTTTCTGTCCATCAAGAATCAATCTGCTGGACAAGAAGAGGAACAAGCAGCTGAGCCTGCTCCAGGGGAAGAGCAACGAGTGGTTGATCCTCCCGTGACAAGAGCAGCGGGGAAA
>NW_017975038.1:0-540 GCF_001876935.1 Asparagus officinalis
ATACATACATATGTATACATATATATACATACATATATATATATATACATATGTACACATATATACATATATATACATATGTATACATGTATATACATATATATACGTATATATACATATGTACATACATATATACATACTTATGTATACGTATGTATACATATATATACATACATATGTATACATACATATGTATACATATATACATATATATACATATGTACACATATATACATATATATACATATGTACATATATATACATATATATACATATGTATACATATATATATGTATATATACATATGTACATACATATATATGTATACATATATACATACTTATGTATACATATGTATACATATTTATATATACATACATATGTATACATATATACATATATATACATATGTACACATATATACATATTTATACATATGTACATATATGTATGTATACATATATATACTTACATATGTATACACACACGCACACACAC
The DNA here is from genome assembly GCF_001876935.1 of Asparagus officinalis. Taxonomy (NCBI): domain Eukaryota; kingdom Viridiplantae; phylum Streptophyta; class Magnoliopsida; order Asparagales; family Asparagaceae; genus Asparagus; species Asparagus officinalis. The sequence continues at coordinate 499 of NW_017975038.1, forward strand.
ACACACAAACACACACACACACATATATATATATATATATAT
>NW_017975038.1:1154-2468 GCF_001876935.1 Asparagus officinalis
GTTTATATATATGTATAGATATATAAATATATATTTATACTCTTATATGTATTTATACTATTATATAAATATACTTATATATGTACATATTTATACTTATATATATATATGGAGAGGTTCAAATACAAACCTCACTATCCTAAAAACTAAAAACCTCTCCTCTCCATTGGATCTAGATTCATCCAATGGCTGAGATTAAAGCTGCATAAGGGTAATCAGGTAAAATAAAAAGCCCACTAAAGAGAGGTAATTATTGCTTCTCTGTTGAGTTCTCCATTTCCCCATGCATTCTCACGGCTCAGGCAACCCAACAGTCACGAAGAGCAGCTCTCTCTCAATCGAGAAATCGTCCATCAACTCTCGTTCATCGTTCATCGTTCTTCAGCTCTCGTTCATCGGGAAATCGTCCAGCAGCTCTCGTTCAGCGTTCTTCAGCTCTGTCGTTCATCGTCCAGCAGCTATCGTTCGTCGTCTAGCAGCTCTCGTTTAGCGTTTTTTAGCTCTCTCGATCATCGTCCAGCAGCTGGCTGTTAAACATTTTATGGAGATTTAAATGGAGAGCTTGAATTCAGGTGTGCAGTGTCTAGTTGTTTTGATTGTAATGGATCTAGATTCAGTATTTAAATACTTAGTCATATGATTTATTATATAGGAGCTTACACGCTTAAACATTTTATGGATATTTAAATGGAGAGTTTGAATTCAGTTGAACACGTTATAGTTGTTAATCTAGATTAACTGCATTGAATCGAGATTCATTGTTATAGATTGCAGTGTTTTTCATAATTTATTCACTTGTTTAATGAAGTGAATCGAGATTCACTACAGATTAATTAGCAATGATATGAATTCAATGCAGTGAATCTAGATCCACTCCAGTGAATCTCGATTCATTGCGATGAATCCCGATTGTGTTTTTCATAATTTATTCACTTGTTTACTGCAGTGAATCTGGATTCAATGAAGTAAATCGAGATTCACTACAGATTAATCAGCAATGATATGAATTCAATGCAGTGAATCTAGATCCACTCTAGTGAATCTAGATTCATTGCGATGAATCCCGATTCAGTATATCAAAACTTAGTCATATGACTTATTATCTAGGAGTTTATATTCGTGAACATTTTATGTCAATTTAATTGGAGAGCTTGAATTCAGTTGAACAAGTTCTAGTTGTGCAAGGAATGCAATGATCTTTATAATGTATTCCCATGTTTTCTTTAGTGAATGTGGATTCAATGAATTGAATCCAGATTCACGAAAGAAAATATGGGAATACATTATGAAAATCATTACATTCTATAATAACTA
>NW_017975039.1:0-2466 GCF_001876935.1 Asparagus officinalis
AGATTTTATTCGCAACAGCTCTGCTCAACAGCATACCTCCCCAATTAAGGAGTCATTCGATCGAAATTCACCACTAACAAAGAGAGCTCGTCAAAGGCGACGCCAACGCCGCGCTCGTCAATTGGCTAAGGCATTGGAACAAATCAACGGGGTTCATTATCACGCGGACTTAGAGTCGAGGAGGCATCGAGTGGTTCAGTTGTCTCAACAACCAATCATTCATGTCTCTGCTAAACTCACGACGGAGGAATGGACTATTGTCAAAAGGACTCGTTCGACCCTCAAAGAATGTATACAAAAACGTCGTGCAAATGCTGCTCATGTCCGAACTCTCCTACAACAAAGACGAGAAAGGAGGAAGGAAACGGTGACCAAAGAACCACCGAAACTCTGCCAAGTTTGGATTCCAAAGTCTGGACTTATGCAAAATCAGCATTCAGAGCCCGTTAAGACTCCGTACCCGCAAGGGGGTGGTTTTAGACGTGCGACTCCCGACATAACCTTGGATCGCTCAAAGACAAAAATAAATTGTCCTGAGAATGCCAACAAGGTTTTACACCCCCAGAAGAAGACGCATTCACCAAATGATATCGTCATACCTGGGAGGTCATGCCAACAGACGATACGATTTTTTGGTAATCATACCGATGAATCGTATTATCAAGTTGGGGTTGTGAATAATTTCTGAAAGAGAGTTATTCGAGAAATAAACTCTCGGTGTTCCTGTGCGTGACTCGTTAAAGCAGCATTATCAGGATGTAATTGTTTCAAACGAGAAGCCATCCCACGAAGAGTCTCTGTATCGTCGAAGCCTAAGCCGAGACATTTCCGCGAGAGAAAATCAGCTGCCCAAGATGATGAATTCCCTGAAGTCACCATCAACGTGGCTAATAAAAGAAAGTCTAAACGGCATTCAAGTGACTCAAATCCCGACTTTTCTCCGAAAGGAAAAGTCAATCCAAGAATTGCTCAAAGGATGTCTCGACTCCAATTAGGAGCCATCAGACGCAGAGACTACAAGAGAATGCAAGAAGGAATGTCCTCGGAGGATGAATTCTCGGACACTTATTCTGCAATCGCTTCTGATGATACAATATCTAGCACGGGACAGACCAGAGAAGTACTCACAATCACCTCTGATCAATTTGTTCAAATGCTTCAGGAAGCTCTAACGAAGCAACGTGAAGAAATTAGAGCTGAAGTGAAGACAGAAATGGAGTTAGCTATCCAACAAATGAGAGAATTGCTAGCTCAACGGCCTCAACCCCCTGAGTCCAGTCAAAGAGTTGAATCCAGCCGCCACATTCAGAATGTTACAAATGACAGTGATCCAGAAGTGGATGAAGTCATTATGGCTGATACATCTCCTAATGACAATAACGTTGGGGGTGGTTTAGCACATCCTCCCAATAACGATATTGGGGGTGGTTCGATGGCACCTTTCCGAAGTGTCAATCGGAACCCTTTTGGATGAGAAGCAAAAAGACGGAGAGTCAGTTGACAATTTTGTTAAGCGCTTCCGTAACATGGCAATGAATTGCAGAGATCCTATTACAGAGGAGTTTATTCTGCAAACATGCCACAATAACCTCTCCATCGATGTCCTGGAAGCTCTGGGGGTCGTGCCATCCACAACTTGGAAGGAGTTAAAATCTCGGGGTGAACAAGCTGAGCACTTTCTTAAAAGAAAGAAAGCTGAGAGAGGCCAACCAATGACATCTGCAATCGTTGAGAATGCGACTCTCGATCCGAGGTTTCAAAAGGAATATTCTTTCGAAGATGATGAAGCTCCAGCCATATTGGAATACCTCCTCGCTAATGATAAAATCGAGCTACCACCTATTAAAGATCAAGATGGAGCTAAGAGGATTACGGATCCAAACTATTGTGCGTACCACAGAAGGGTTCTTCATCCCACCGAGATTTGCTTCGGACTCAAAAACAAGATCCAAGCCCTAATTGACTCCGGCGTCATAACGACGAAAGAAGTCGAGTAAAGACGACCAAACAACTCCAGTGGGTGCACGATGTTTCCCCACACTCCAAAGAGTATACGAGTATAAACTGCTTCTCGGTCATCCAATTGAATACAATGGTAAACCCGGTTTCGCAAAGGAAGCTGGGGGTAGATGATTTATGTAAAGGGAAGTTCCTAGAGAATCTTATATTCTTAAGGATAACCCGAAAATGCGACTGAGGATAACGTACTCCTCGTTATACCCAGTTTTGCAAAGAAAGCTGGGGTTTGATAATTCATGTAACGGGAAGTTTCCGGAAGAATGTTAAATATAATATTCTTAGGGATAACCTGATTATTATGAACAAAATGATAAATACCAAACTCCTATTATAATTTCTAAATATTCTTTGGCTGAGATGAGATTCGATCACTTCGTAGGATCAATCTTCCCTCTCAAACCCTCCTTTGGTCAAACCTTTAAACAGTTAGGACCAAAGCCAAAATCC
>NW_017975040.1:0-2465 GCF_001876935.1 Asparagus officinalis
ATATATATGAAATTAACATTTATTCTCTTTGAAACAGAAAAATAATCAAAGTTCATATTTTTAAAAGTTTGTGTTGAACACCGAAAAAGATGAATGAGCCTGGGGAAAGATAAGAGCATAAGAAATTCAGCTCTAGCATGTTGTCATGATTAATGTAGATGATGAAGGCACTATTCTAGAATTACCCAAGAAAAAAGATAAAGATAGAGAAGGATTAATCTTGACTCAATAAAAAAAATAGAATGAATAAAAGACATTATTATTTTCTAAACATTTCATAGAATATTTTAATTTTTTGAGTAAAAGAAAAGAATCTTTAGAATGGATTTTTTATAATCTTTTCTACTACTTTTATATACCTATGTGTATATTTTTATTATATAAAAGTGTGCTAGACTTAGTATTAATTTTTAATTTATGATTTTTTAACGAACTCTATCAATGATTAGTAATAAATTTCATATTCTCTTTAATTTTGTTCTAGACCATTTTTAATCAATCATCTTGCCTTTAATTATTCATCTTTCTTTTATAATGCTATATTTTTCAAATATTTTTCACTTTTGCAGCACTAATCTTTCAAGTCAAGCTCGGTTTCATGTTGGTCCAAATAAAATAAAATTTTAAATTGGTTTTGGATTTATATTTATTTCATGTCAATTCTATTATTAACATGAAAATTTAAATTCGGTGTAGTGCATTTAAACAAACATCGATGAAAATAAATAATCACAATGCTAAAGTTTAGAGATATAAGAGGGAAAAACTATCAAAATAGAACCGATTAACAAACTTTTGTAAGTAAATAAATTAAAACTACTTAATGATCATGATATTTAACCACGTGCATTGCATGTGCATAAAACCTAGTAGTAAAAAAATAAAGGAAAAAAAAACAAACAAGATGAGTTGCTACATTAATGTGTCCTTCAAAAATTTTCCCCTTATTCCCCAACTTTCCCCCATAACACTTTCTCATCATTTTTGTCATAACCCTCCCACCCTGCCTCTCATATATTCTCTCTCCTCTCTCAAAAATTATTTTGCCAGATATATTTTATAAAAAATAATAAAATATGTACTAATTTATTAAACATATAAATTTTTTAAAGGAGATAACCCTATAATTAAAATGCATAAATGTAAAATATATAATATGTCTCTATTGAAAATTGTAAAGAAAAATTGACTTCCAATATTTTCTTATAAATATATAATCCTCCTCTCTTAATTTTTTCCCCTTCTACATAGTATAAATAAATATTTTTCATGCAGATAAAATTGCAAAACCAAAACTTCTGAAAGCATATAATTTCTACTCTTTTAAGTATGCAAGTCAAAAACTGTAAAATTGTAAGTTGAAATATACTATGTCAAAAAACTATAGGAAAAAATTTGCAATATTTTGTTCAATAAAAGAAACATTATTCTTTTCTCTTTTTACAAAAAATAACTACACACAAACACATTTCGGTAATGTAATTAGTTATTTTCCAAAACCATACAAATAAAAATGATAAACATTTATACACTTTCAAGTTATTATATTTAAAATTTCTAGCTGAAGGATAAGTTTGGTATGATGCAGATAATAGAAAACATATATAATAAATTTGTATTCCCATTGATAAAGTCACAATATTAAAAACGGAATTAGAGAAATACAAGATAAAAATAATTTTCATTTATTTGTCAAAATATTCTAGCTTATACCTATATTGATTATTTTTTATATATAAGTTTTTAAAATACTTATTTTAATAACTCGCAACTAAATTAGGGGTGCATTCGGTCCAGATAAGGTTGGGATATGATACTTATATATCCATATTTACTTACCCATCTAGGATACGGATATACCTCGGTAAAGAAAATTCAAATCGATCCATATCCGCTAAAATCGGTTATAGATACGGATATACAAGTGGATATGCAACTAGATACCAAACAAATATGAGAAAACTGGATAGTATTGAATAAATATATATAGTTTATGTGATATAAAAGAGTTCATTACTATGTTCATTATGTCTAAAAATTAAGATTAGACATTTTGATCATCAACATTAACTTCAAACCCATAATCTAAGGATGAAAACTATAGTAACAATATGACTAATATGTATTCGCATATTTCAGATGTGGATCCAGATATTTCACTAGAAAACCATATATGTAACCATATCCAGGGTCGGCCCTAGGGGTAGGCAGGAGAGGCCTGTGCCTAGGGCCCCAAAAAATAGGGGCCCCAATGTAATAATTCTATAACATTAGATAGATATATATATATGGAAAAGTAAGAGGATTTTGTGCAAAATTGTAAGAGGGTTCTAATAGCATAAATGATTCCAATTCCTATAAATACACAAAATGACAAAACCCTAGGTCTCTCTCTGAAGTCTGACATCTCTTCTTCTTCCTGACTCTGTCCGCAGTCCGCTCCTCCGCTATCGAACTCCACTGCG
>NW_017975041.1:0-883 GCF_001876935.1 Asparagus officinalis
GCTGGCGTCTATATGAAGGAAGAGCAAAGTGGGCTCCGGTGCAGCCCACCATAGTCCATAGCCATGCTCATACGCCGTCGATAAGCCCTCCCTCAACCTTCAAACCATGGCTCGGATTCCCAACATATAGTTGGTCATAGCCGAACTGACGAGCAAAACGACAGGGAAGGTAAGGCTCTATGTGGCAACGATTCTTCACCCGGAGAACGAGATACCCAACACGGATGTTCACTAACCAGCGGAAATAACCAACGTCGAGAATAGTCCGATTACTTCTGGGTTTCTCCTCATCAATCAACACATCACCATAGTGACCCGAAAAGCGAGGAAAACACTTGAAGAACTCCCAGCTCTTACGAACTTGAAGCTCTCGTTGTACATCATTAAATTTCTTCCCGAGCCATCTGCTCCTCTCCAACAGCTGCACGAAAGGAACGGGGACATCAACAACGCTGGGCGCCGACATCAAGTCAGGACGGTGAAGAACAAGCCACGCCATCAGATACGCATAAGGAAGCTCGACCTTCGGACAAATAAGCTCGGTCGATGGTTCAGAACCCACCTGTGTAAAACTACTGACCAGACACCTAAGCCCACAATGGATGCCAGCAACCATCGCTGAGAGCAGAGAAAGCTCCCTCCCATAAGCTAGCTGAACTGCGGGGAAGAGCACCTCGAGAGGTAAGGCGTCTGAGAACTAGTACGGAACAACACATTTCTTCAACCAGAGGGCAATATAGCCTGCTAGCAGAGTCCGGGGCTCAATGGACTTCTGTGCACGGCGGAGGAACGAACGAAACTTGGTTCCCGCAGGAAAAGCTCCCTCAGCACTGGCAATGGTGTAAGAACGAGCCTCAGCCTTCTCCATCAACTCATTAATGGC
>NW_017975041.1:1452-2465 GCF_001876935.1 Asparagus officinalis
TCAGAAAATCCATCTCGTAAAAAAGCGAGATAAGATCATTCACAGGGTGATTGGAGAGACGAGTTTGAGTGTCTTACACTGGAAGAGCGGTATGCATCATCACGTAAATAACGTGGTAACATACACCGACCTATAAGGTGTAAGACGACACAAGATCGCCCCAATATACCAGAAGACTTGAATTGGCCAAGCAAAACAAGTCTGAAACCTCAACCCCCCACGAAGGAGGGTGTCGGCCCTTCCCGAATGACCCGCGAAGGAGCCAAACGAGGGTGTACGGAACCACCAATGTCCTGAAACCTCAATCCTCGCGAAGGAGGGTGTCGGTTCTTCCTTAATGACCCGCGAAGGAATCAATCAGGGATACAGAAATAAAGATTCTCACCCCCGAAAAAGGATGCCGCTGGAGGGGAGGATGCTGTAGGAACTTCTTCCTCGCTAGGCTGCGAACGGGAGCGACTCCTAGGAGGTCGAGGTCGACGTGGAGGCATTGAAAATCTGCAATGAAAAGGAGTAAGTCAGGCACAATATGAATACACGAAATTTAAAAGGGAAATTAAGAACTTGAACTAAAGTCCTATGAATAAATAGAATTTAATAGTTGAAGTCTAATTAAACCTACAAATTTCGTGCATGCGAAACAATGATTGTCATTTTCGCGGTAAATTTTGGTGAAATACCCAAAACACCCCTCGTGTTCAAGGCTAAATTCAGGTCAAGGACACGCTTGAGTTGGGTCATGGTCATCATATCTGATCATATAGCACCCCTAATATCTCACAATTTTGGTTAATTTTGCAAATAAACCCTTTTTGTAAAATTTAGCCAATCTTGCAAATAGACCCCTCCACAAATTTCGGTTTAGTTTCCGCACACCTTTCTCAAAACTTTGGTCATAGGTTTGTGATCTAAACTTTTGGAATTTCAGTCCGGAAATTTCAGGACTTTTGCAAATAAACCCCCTATACTTTGTGGGATTGCTCTTTTGCAAATAAACCCCTCAAACAACATTG
>NW_017975042.1:0-5375 GCF_001876935.1 Asparagus officinalis
TAATGTTCACACAATTCCATCTTGTAGCGCTTTTTGCACCCTTCAATAGCCCACGTAGTTTTGCCAACTGTCTGTAGGGAAATTATCATCAAGTGTTCCCAATCCTCACCCGTGTGTCATAAACTGGTCAGGCGTATCCCCTCCTCTGTAGTAACTTAGATAGTTGCCAGCACCCGTTTGTTACTGGTTTTAGCCCTTCGAAGTAGTTAAGATTTAGGCTTTTTTTCAAACATGCCGAGGTCGCTGACACTCTTCATCACTATCCATGCCGACCCTTTTGTGACCTTCAAGCTTTATATTTTGCCAACGATCACTTTTTGATAACCTGATGGCCCTCTAAAATTTGCTAAGTGAAATAATTATTCTCGTCAATTGAGAACAAATTCTCAACTTCCTTTCTATTACTCCTAGTCACACCCGTGAAACCAGTTTCTTGGTTGAACCGTTCGTCTCCAATACCACCAATGGGGCAATACATGATTCATTTTCCTATCAACACGACATTCCCTGCTTTCTTCTAACTTCTCGAGAATTCGTTGGTTAGAGAACCAATACTCACTTCCTCGGAGGGCTTAACGTGTGGTTATGAGCAATCAATAGGAATCTAACATCCAACTTTGGCTAGAGGTTCCATGTCGTTTGCCCTAAACCAACTAATGATTAGTTAATGCGACCCTTGTACGTCTTTTAATGCGAGTTAACCTGAAGAGTCTGCGGAATCTGAGATTTTCAATACCGACTCCACGCTCTTGGTCCCACAACATTTTCTCTATCCTTGTGGAATGTCTGTGACGACTGTGTATTCCCTTATATTGCTTTCCCCAGCTCAATATCCTTCGCCCAACTTTGGTCATTCATTTCTCCAATGTACATTCCTCTTATTGTAAAAAAGCAACCATTGAATTCCTACCCCATAGCCTTCTTATGGCCACACCTCTATTGCCCTTTGGATTTTTGCTAAGCCGATTAAATGAAGGCGGCTTTAGACTACGACCTTCTCACTGCCAACGCCATCTCCTCAATGCCCTTCTTCAGATGCGTTACTTCCATCACTCTATCGCTCAAACTCATAGATTCACCAATACTGAGATTTCACCTCCTTGTACACTGACAATGGTCTCCTAACATTAATCGATTGCTAAGCGGACAATAAGGTACCATAATCATCTTCTAGGCAGACGAATTATAGTAATGAACATCGCCTTAGTCTTGCATCCTCAACCGATAATGATATCCACAATTGCCGATATCTGATAGTAATTTCGTGAAATTATTAACATGTTCTCTTTAATAAAAACTCCTCATATTTCATTTTGAATTGGTAAAACCTCTTCTCTTTAGAATTAAAAGGCCTAATTCTTCAATGCCTCTTCGCTCAAATACCTTCGCTCATTAAGTGTTTTCTCACAAGTCGTTTCGCCGACGTTTCATTTCATCCACATCATAAATGTCAAATTTCGGCGTCTCAACATGATTCTAATAACTCCCACCATGCATCTACTATTAATTTTCTTTTCCAAAAACATTTATACCTTCAGTCGATATCGGGTTTCTCTTGTAATTCAAGAATCTCCTGGCCAAAATTTAAGCGTTCCAATGCCATCCATCATTTTGAGACACCTTTCACAAACCAAAATGTATCTCATGTCATCAAATTTTTGAACATCGAACTATTTTGTGTTACTAGATGCCTCAAACCTCCTGCCTATCGCCTCCGTCGAGGGACGATCCGGATGTAACTTGCTCAGTTCTACAACAGGATGCATTTGTGGACGAGAAATATCCTCAAGTCTCTTTCAAACAAGAAAGCCCTAGCTTTCTCCTTCAAATGAACTCCAAGCCAGACCTGTGATGTTCTTTGATACCATCTTTGCGTTTTATGGGCGCCCAGGCTCGGAGAAACACCATCTCATGGCCCGGGGAACAAACAGAGACGACATCGATGAGCCGAGCGAAAGAAATTACAGGATCAATAATACCACATAAACACCAAGCAAGCCACGACATGCCAGACATCAGCCCAATTTACGTTGGGTTCTCGACTATCTTGCCTTACCGCGTCCCACGCGTGCCGGTAATGGAGTGGAGAGACTTTCCACTATAGAGGAGCTATAAATAAGGATATAACAATCACTTCGATAATCGTCAGAGAAAACCTAACCCGACTATAAAGGATCTCACAAAGCTCCATAAATCTCTCACAGAAATTCCTCTCTTTCTGAAAACTGTCTGCAAAACAATGTCTCTATTGCAAGTATATAAACCTAGAACGTCTATGCTTTCCTACTTTATATCAAAACAGGGAATCCAAAAACCAATCAGCGCAAACGTAACTGGAGCCCCAAAAAACACGACTCCACCAGTTCGTTCCGACTCACGCAGCATGTCGGCTGTCGTCTGACCGGCGTAGAGGATTTCAAAAATTTTCCCCTGGTAAGGACTCAGCACTGGTCACTGGTCAACCGAGGCATGTTCATGACGGTCGCGACCCCAAAAGCCGGCCACGCGAGTGCCAGTCAATATAACGATTACCCTCTTGCGCACTAGTCGTGCCGCATGTTTCCAAATCGACGGAAGACCCTCAAGCATTTGCGGTCGACCGGACCTGTGTCCTCCAAACTGTCCCCTGCCCCCTTCATTTTTCATCGTGTTCTTTTTCCGCCCGTTTTCAATCTCGCGCCGCTTCTACCAAGTTTGAGTGTGAATTATTCCCTCATGATGTCACTAAATGTACATGAGGTTTACTCCCCTGGCCAACAGATGACATGCTAGCAAGGCATGTGTCCACTCGTGTTAGAAATTCTATAACCAATAGTACTAATGGATCTGCAACATCGTATATTTTCTGCTCTAATTTAATACATTCTATAATTTTTCCATTCTAAGATTCGTGCGGTTGTTACTCTAAATTCATACTTGGGAAGAAGACATAAGTGAAATTCGACACCGCAATTCACAACATCCAAGGTATATTAAATTACGTTCGTACAGATATTTGGGGTCTTTCCAAGAACACCTCTTGGTGGGGCCAATTATTTTATCACTTTCATTGATGATTATTCCAGGAGAAATTGGGTATATACCATTAAGCATAAACATGAGATCTGAATATTTTTGTGGAGTGGAAAAAAATAGAACTGCAAACAGGTAGAAAGGTGAAAGTACTCTATTCTGATAATGGTGGTGAGTACAAGAGTGATCAATTTTTATAGTTTTATCGGGATCACGGCATTAGGTATCATTTCACAGTTAGTGAGACACCACAATAAAACGGGGTGACCGAGAGATTGAACCTACCTTGCTGGAGAAGGTGCATTGTATGCCCTCACAGAGTGGATTATTTAGATCTTTTTAGGCCGAGACGTTGATTTATGCGAACCATCTCATGAATAGGTTGCCGTGCACTGCAATACATGAAAATACTCTTATGGAGGTATAGTCTGATTTATTAACTAGTGATTATAATTTGATTCAGATATTTGGGTGTCCAGCTTACTATCATGGGAATGATGGCAAATTAAATCTGAGTGCAAGAAAAACAGTCTTTGTGGGTTTTAGAGATGAAGTTAAAGGCTTTAAGTTGTGGGATCCAGAAAACAAGAAGATGATCATTAGCAGAGATGTCACGCTTGATGAGGCTCACATGATGAGGTCTCAGGTTCCTCAGCAGGTGGAGGAAGGTCAGACTAGTGGAATATCGCAAGAGGTGGAGGATGAGGTGACTCCACAGACTTTAGAAAGCACTATATCTATTGAGGCTCCTACAGAGGTGACACTGGGAGGATAGGATATGACAGATGGGCAGCTGAAGGATAAAATGGATGTTGGGGCTCAAAAACAGGGTCATGTTCAGGAATCCATTGTAGCTAATAGACCAAAAAGAATCATTCGTCGGTCAGCTAGATATGATGATGTGATGCTTGCATATGCTTTGTCAGTTGAGGTCATTGATGATTTGGTTCCTTCTACATATAAGGAAGCAGAGTCAAGCTCTGATTCAATCAGGTGGAGAAAAGCTATGAAGGAGATGCATTCTCTTTAGAAAAATGACACTTGGGAACTTGCAAAACTACCTAAGGGTAAGAAAACAATTGGATGCAAATGGGTATATGCAAAGAAGGATTTTCAGATGGGGACATTCGGTACAAAACCAGATTAGTTGCCAAGGGGTATGCCCAACTTGAGGACATAGACTACAACAAGGTATTCTCACCTGTTGTAAAACATTCATCGATAAGGATTTTATTGACATTGATGGCACAGCTGGATTTAAATTTGATCCAGATGGATGTGAAAACAGTCTTTCTACATGGAGATTTAGAAGAGGAGATCTATATGACATAACCGATAGGTTTTAGAGCTACAGGCAAGGATGATTTGGTATGCAAACTGAAGAAATTTTTTTTATGGATTGAAGCAATCACCGCAACAATGGTACAAGAGATTTGACAATTTCATGATGAACATCAATCAGACAGGAACCGAAATCATCACATGACTCTCAGACTGACAAAGGCATATGCGCAAGCATCACATCGGATCATATCTAAGAAACTGACGACGAATGGTTACTTTTTCGTCTATTAGCTACAATGGATTCCGTGAACATGAACAATACCGAAGATGACTGGAGGAGTCAAAAAGTCATCGTCTTCGAGAAGAAGAGCTTAGCGGTGACAGGATTGCCTTAAGAGGAGCTCATTATGAAGAAGATGAGAGGAAGTATCAAGGTAGGTACCAGAGGCTATGAAAGGTGACGGGAGTATGCTGAAAATCACATGAGACGGTGGAATGCAATGGTCAATGATTGAGTTTAATTTTAAAAAATAAACCTCAAACCGCTTTTAAATAGCAGTTAAAAAGCAAATTTCGAATGTAATCGCTCACTATTTACCATTATGACACATTATTGACCGCTTTTGCGAACAGACATATTCTGTAATATGTCACCGCTATTACGCGATAGCGTTACGGGAAGGAACAGCTAACGCTATTAGCGTCGCTATTGCGGGGCTATTTACCGCTATTTATAACAGTGGTGAATACATGTCTAAAGTTTCATATGCCAATGTAGTGGGTAGTTTGATGTATGCTATGGTGTGTACAAGGTCAGATGTGTCACAAGCCGTGAGCATGGTGTCTAGGTACATGCATGACCCCGGGAAAGGTCATTGGGAGGCCGTAAAATGGACTCTACGATATGTCAAAGGTACGGTGGATGTTGGTTTGGTGTTTGAGAAGAATGTAAGAAATGGACAGGATTGTGTTGGATATGTAGATTCAGATTATGCTGGGGACCTTGACAAGCGTCGGTCTACTACTAGATATGTGTTTACACTAGCAGGAGCATTGATGTGTTAGAGATGTACACTTCA
>NW_017975043.1:0-2462 GCF_001876935.1 Asparagus officinalis
CTCGATATCCGAGGGAATCTCCGATGGAACGACAAAGCCCAAATCAAGGCGTTCCTACCAAAGAGGATCAATTGCTCGAGAGGATGAACCCCTCGAAGTTACCATCAACATGGTCAACAAGGGAAAATCCCCAATCATTTCAGGTGATTCCGACCCTAGTTTCTCTTCGGAAAGCAGGGTCAATTCGGGAATAGCTCAGCTTCAGCTGGAAGCCATCGGATATAACAACGGCCATGGGGTCCATGAAGGAGTCCATTCCGATGACGAGTTCTCAGATTCTCACTCCGCGCTCGCCTCTGACGACACGACGTCTAGCATAGGGCAAGCTCGAGAGGTGCTCATGGCCAACACCGAACAGATAGCCAAAATCATTGAAGAGGCCCTGGCTAAGCAGAAGGAAGTCTTCAAATTTGAAATGGAAATGGCTATGCAGGAGATGAGACAAATGCACGATCAACGAATCCGAGCTTTGTCGAACCAGCTAGTTGAGTCCAGCCATCGCACCCAGAATGCCGCAGTCGACAGCGATCCGGAGGTGGTCGAAATCATCATGGCCAACGCGCCGCCCAAGAATACTGGGGGTGACCCCACTAAAAATAACAACGCTGGGGATGGACCCACCAGTGAGGACAACACTGGGGGTGGCCGTATTATTCCTCTCGACAATTGTCCAAAACAGGATATAGATCAGGTCGAAAAGATGAAGGAGCTCGAAAGAAAAATCGAAGCCCTGATGTCTACTCGAGAGGTGAAGAGGACCGGCATTCCGTGTCCTTACCCGAAAGAGTGGGATTCGATCCCGTATCCGGCGAAGTTCAACCTGATCAACTTCACGCCGTTCGGCGGGAAAGGCTCGGATTTATTTCAAGTCCCACTTGGGGGTTATCTCGGGCAACGAGCCTTTGATGGTTCGGTCATTCGTTGGCACCCTTCGCGGGCCCGCCTTCGATTGGTACCGCCGTCTCAAACCCGGAAGCATCAACAGCTGGGAGGACCTGGAAAGCATGTTTCTCGCCCATTTCTTCGATGATGACACCGAAGTGTCGATCAGGACACTCTTTGACGAGAAACAAAAAGGCGGAGAGTCGGTGGATACCTTCATCAAACGCTTCCGCAATCAGGCAATGAACTGCAGGGACCCCGTCACGGAGGAATTCCTCTTGCAGACTTGTCAGAACAACCTGTCCATTAGCATCTTGGACGTGATGGGAATAGAGCCGCTCAATACCTGGAAGGAGTTGAAGGTACGCGGAGAACAGGCCGAACGCTTCCTCAAAAGGAAGAAGGCCGAGAGGAGCCAACTGATGGTCAACCCTCTAAATTCGGATCTCGTACCTCATGATGAAGAGGACGTACCTGCAACGGTTATTGACGATGATCAAACGTCACAACAGCAGTCCTGGGAACAACAGGAGAATTCGGACGAGGAGCTCCAAAACGAGTACTCGTTCAAAGACGAAGACGTTCCAGCTATCTTCGAGACCCTTCTCGAAAACAACAAAATCAAACTCCCGCCCATCACGCATCAAGAGGAAGATGGCGATTCTGCGGATCCAACGTACTGCGAGTACCACAGAAGGATCCTCCACCCCACCAAGGAATGCTTTGCTCTCAAGAATAGCATCCAGACCTTGGTTGAAGCCGGCGTTATAACGCTAGGGTAAGCCAATTGAAAACGGCAATACTCCAAAGAGTACAAGAGTATAAACTGTTCCTCAATACTCCAAAGAGTACAAGAGTATAAACTGTTCCTCAATACTCCAAAGAGTACAAGAGTATAAACTGTTCCTCAATACTCCAAAGAGTACAAGAGTATAAACTGTTCCTCAATACTCCAAAGAGTACAAGAGTATAAACTGTTCCTCAATACTCCAAAGAGTACAAGAGTATAAACTGTTCCTCAATACTCCAAAGAGTACAAGAGTATAAACTGTTCCTCAATACTCCAAAGAGTACAAGAGTATAAACTGTTCCTCAATACTCCAAAGAGTACAAGAGTATAAACTGTTCCTCAATACTCCAAAGAGTACAAGAGTATAAACTGTTTCTCCTACTCCAAAGAGTACAAGAGTATAAACTGTTCCTCAATACTCCAAAGAGTACAAGAGTATAAACTGTTCCTCAATACTCCAAAGAGTACAAGAGTATAAACTGTTTCTCAAAACTCCAAAGAGTACAAGAGTATAAACTGTTTCTCAACACTCCGATAAGTATAAGAGTATAAACTGCTCCTTGACACTCCGACGAGTATACGAGTATAAACTGCTTCTCAAAACTCCGATAAGTATAAGAGTATAAACTGCTCCTTGATACTCCAAAGAGTACAAGAGTATAAACTGTTTCTCGACACTCCGATAAGTATAAGAGTATAAACTGCTTCTTACAACTCCGACAGAGTATATGAGTATAAACTGCTTCTCAATCCTCCTACCGGTATAAGAGGTTAAACTGCTCCCTGATAC
>NW_017975044.1:0-2459 GCF_001876935.1 Asparagus officinalis
TTTTTTTTTTTTTCTTCAGCTGACGCCTTTCTAACAAATCAAATGATAGTAGAAAGAGTGAATTCTTATTTGAACTGTGTGTTGCTAGTAAATATCAATGAACCGGATAACAGTAGGATACTATATATGCTGCAGGTCATATAGTATTAGGGGGGAAATCTAATAAAGTAGAAAGATAGAAGCTGATGGGCAACTATGAAAGGAGAATTTTGAATGCGAAGCAGGAAAATTCTTCTCATGTTACAAACTGGGAGGAGTTTTATATTGCATAAATATTCTACTCCAAGATGACTTATCAAAGAAGGGAAAGCTCATGTTTCGAAATAATACTTTAAGATTGATGCTAGAACAGAAACTGCATGTCTGTTTTCTCATTTACCTTTGATTGTTCGGAGTTCCAGAATTTGAGCAAGGCTTTAAATTCTATTTCAGGTATAGTATTTGGCCGTGTCTTTAGTCTTTGTTTGTCATTTTTGAACCCGTCAAAACACTTCTTCTTCAATATGGACTTCCAGCGCCTCCATGCACAATTGACAGTTTCTATCATCTTCTATGTTGGCCGAGTGTTCTCCTCTTGCTATCACCTTTATTTGTGCATGATTGTGAAGTTGTTGTCGTGCCTTACTAGATTGTCCCTTTCGCTCTATGATTTTTTTCCGAATATCTCGCTCCGCATTTTCTATTTCATCCAACATTTTCTCCTCTCTTGATTGTCTCATACGGATCATTTTCTTCTTTGTCTGCACCTCTAACTCTTTTCTTTGTATTGCAATATTTCTAGCAGGTGGTTCACATATATTGGGCGCATGCTTTCTCATACTATCCATATTATTTACCCGATTATGTTCTTTTGAGCGCACTTGTGGACATGTCGTTGCCACATTTGTAATCTGTTTCGGAGGATAAAAGATCCTGTTTTGCTTCTTTTTGTCACCACGTCCACATTCTGCGCTCGTAACCTACAAACAAGGAAAAGTAAAAAAATTAATACAGTTAGAGAAAGAAACTTAGAATATACAATTAAAAATCAACCCAACTTACCTCAAATGATCTCTTCTGTTTTGAAGAGGTTGACACAGAATTTTTTTTTGCTTCCATGTTTTTGTTTGTTCCCTGGTAACTCCAAGGACAAAAGATACATCAGAATGCATATTCGTGCAAAATGCATGAAAGTTCTCGATGAATTGTAGGGAATGCATATTCCATGGTAACTCAAATGATCTATTTCTTTTTCTTTTTCTTTTTTGATAGAAAAGTGTGCCTTTTTGTTGCAAAACCAAACAGTCAGATATAAGAAACCTAATGAATATGAATTATCCTATAAGAGAATATTACTAACTACGCTATTCCATATATCAGATTATGGTTACTGAGACAAAACAGAACTAGCTGTCAGCCTAAGAGAACTTTGTTCGAAGCAAGCAAGCAAAAAAGATATAAATAATAACATAATTTTTATTTTGTAGGCTTTCTGCTGACTGGAGTTTTATTTTGTTTTCAGCACTTACTGGAAATCCGAAGAAGACGCAAACATTGCTGGTTTAGGAGGTGAAACAAAGGCTTATCCTTATGTTTCATTCACAAGTTGTGATGCTACCAACTTCTGGAGTTTTGAGTAATTATTCTTATAAGCAGATATCAATGCAGCGGTCATTGAGAAACATAATTTTTATTGTATATTAGTATCAATTATTTTTCATGTGTACCCCCATACTCTGCATAATAGGCTAAATACGTTTTGTCATAAGATGTTTATAGGTTTCAGTGGTTTTTCAATATCGCGAATTGTAATTTTTTCTAGTCAAAACAGATGGTCATGAACCGAACCTCAGTCCTTGTATTTTATTTTTCTACTCAATAAGTTCACTTAATAAGTTCAACCTGAATTATATGCAACTTGACGCATATAATTTGGATTGATTGTTTTTTGGCTTCTAATCACAAATGGTTCAGAACTTAGAAGCTATAGCCAGGACATGTCTCTTTGTTCAAGAAGAAACTCATTTTTCTGTAAAATATATGTTCAGCTCTTAGCTACAAATTAATCTAAGGTCCCCCACCTTACAATTAATCCTTCAATGGCAAATGGGATAAAACATCAAATTTTCACATTTGTAAGGAAAATTACAGCATGACTACAATTAAACTTTTGGTTGAATAATACAAAAGTAATTGCGTTAAATAAAGATTTACTTCATCTGACCATCAAGTTGCATAAAGTAATTGCGTCATCAACTGTTTTGTTCTTCCTCCTATTTTGATACAAAGTGCATTTTTTGTATTAGCCAATCATACGATGTGAACGATTTGATACTAATCTTTGGCACTGGAGTTCTATAGGCGCTACAATTTAAGTTTCATCCGAACATCCGCAATGCAAGAAAGTTAGGATGTAGGAACAGTATTACCATTTTTGTTCAAAAAAAATGCCACAGCGGCTCTTTGTTAGATATGCAAAA
>NW_017975045.1:0-8397 GCF_001876935.1 Asparagus officinalis
CAACCTGCGAAACCCTAGCCCCAGCCGCAACCCTGACCCTCTTCTTCTCCCAGTCGACCTCAACCACCCGGTCCATCAGTGCCAGGTTCACCATGCCGGCCCTCATCAGCCCGATCCCGTTCGGGGACAGCCCGGACCCCACGGGACGAATCTTCTGCCCCTTTCCGTTTAGAATATTCAGTCTAGAATATAATCTTTTTTACTAGTGTTCTTTACTATAGTTTCTTCGTTGCTTAGCTTAATCAAGCTTGTTCGTGTTAGTGGGGGCCACCACGTTGAGAACGTGTGAAGAGATCAGGTTTTGAGAACGCGTGAACAGTTTTGAGAACGTGTGAACAGCAACGAACTCAGGCCCACCTAGGATTCTCTGCTATATATAGCTTTTGTTCTCTTCCCTAGGGTTTTTGGTGCAAGTGCAGGAGGCTTGGAAAAAGGAGTTGTGCAGGGATTTGTAGGCGGCTACAGTGCTCGGCTGAGGGGAGAACAGGAGATTTAGCAGCGTGGTTTTTCGTGTCAGAGGAAGAAAATTGATGTACTTTCTTAGAGTTAAAGCAGTCCCCTTTTTAGAGTTTGAGCATCCCTTTTGAGAGAGATATTTGTGTGAGGGATTTGAGAGTTTGTTTGAGGGTTTAGATTGAGTGATTGTAAACCCTAATTGTATTCTCTCCCCTCTAATAGTAGATCTCCCCCTCCTTGCCTCGTGGACGTAGGCAGTTTGCCGAACCACGTAAAATTGATTGTTTGAGTTTGTGGCCATTGTAATAGTTTTTAGGATCCCTCGACAGGTCAGTCCTAGAACTGATAAGAGGAAGAGCCGATATCTCACTTGGTTGAGATATCCGCTTCAGATTCTTGTCTCCTTGGTGAGACGGGAATTCTTATTATCGATCTTTCTCACTTATTGTGCACCAGAAACTCTGCCGAAATTTCCGCTGCGCACAACAGTTCGTGCACCTATTCGTGTTCTTAATTATTTACCTTTGCTTATTCAGTTGAGGAATCGGTCTATATATTCCTTATAATTAACTATACTTTATAATCTCATTACTTTCATATGAGGATACAAGCTGTAGCTACAAGTTCCCTAGTATCCCCAATAGTCGTTGGACATGCTATACTTATAAAGCTACGAAATATTCAGCAAACAATCATACTTAATCAACCAGCTCCTATAGATTTTCTGATATTAAAACAGTGACTAGGTCACTTTGTTTTACAGTTGAAGTATAGCTGCAATCATTTTTAAATGGCTTAATGCAAGCATAGACCATAAAGCTTTGTATTTAAACATCATACTTAGTTCATATGAGATAGTGAGATAAGCACCTAGGACTTGAAATCAACAGTAAGATGCTGGTAAGTGAATTAATAGGTTACTGTATAATCTAAGATATAAACTTTTACAAGAATTAACATCACAATTTAAATTACCCTAAAATCCAAGAAGGGATAGAATACTTACTTTAGCCTACCAATATTTACCTCTGCTTATTCCACGAACCAGCGTGAAGAGAATATAGGAAATAAGATTCGGACAGATTTTGAAGATGTCTGGTCGACCGCGGCAACATGTGAGGTGGACCGGAAACGTGCATAGACTCTGGAAGACTTCTGGACTTTTAATGGTCGACCGCGGAAACATGTGCGGTCAACTGCCAAACCCTGTAATAGTTTTTGGTTTTTGTCGTTGGTTTCGGTCGACCGCGACTTTCGGGCTGGGTCTTTGGCTTTTGTTTCCTGTTTGCTTTGGGACTGTGTTTTGATATATATTGAAACATGTTTTTCTAGGGTTTTGAATGAGAGATTAGAGAGTATTCTGAGCACTTTGAGAGGGAGAATTTGTGAGCAAATTGAGAGATCTTTTGGTTGGGTTAATTTGAGTGTTGAGAGATTTGTAACCCTTTGTACTCTCTTTTGATTTAGTGGAATCTCCCCATCCTCTCCCGTGGACGTAGGCAAATTATCGAACCACGTATATCTCTGCGTTTGTGATTGGTTTGTCGTATTTGGATTGGATTGCACTCGTGTTTGGTTTTGATTATCTTCTCTTGTGGCTTACGATCTCGCTTGGTGTCAAGCACGCTTCCGCAAAGACGCACAACAATTGGTATCAGAGCTCATATTTTAGATCTAGGGTTTTGACATTATGTGGAGGAAGATTTTTTGTGGAAGTTTGGTTCTTAGAGTTCTAAGCTTCAGTGGAGATAGTGTTTGGGGTTGCCGTTGAAGATTTCGCTTTCCTTGTATAGTTAGGAGATCTATTTAGAATCTGATATAGGGTTCAGTTGGGTAACTTCTAAATTCTATCAAATTTGATTTTTTTTTCTCTATATGTCACGCCCCGCTTCCCAAAATACTCGGGAACCGGAACGTGAACAAGCCCGCGACATATTAGATTGAGAAGAAATATACAATATCATTATTTTTTCTCTTTTCTTTTCTTCTCAATCCAATACGCTTGGGGTGGTTGTCTTTTGCTTTGGTTTCTGGTTGAGTTTGTGAGATGGGTATAAATACATTGTTTCACTTCAGTTGACTAAGAAATGTTTTAAAAGAAAGAAAGTTTTATCAAGGTTTAGGGTTTTACTGTTTGTTTTGAGTTTGGGTTTCTGTTTACAAGAGGAATTTTCACTGAGATTGAGGGGATTATTCTCATCCTTCATCCTCTTCTTGTGTTGTTAGAGAAGTTTTCTAGACTCTGTTTCTCTGGAATTTCATTATTGATTTATCATACTCTTATTATTGCAGTTTGTTATTGATTAGTTTTATTTTACTCATGTGTTCACCCCATTGAGGCTTCTAGTATTTGCTACATATATATGTTGGGTCGGTGAGAGAATTGTAAGCTTTGAGTTGAGCTTTTATTGTGGTTCTCATCCATATTAGATGACAATTTATATTTGTTACTTGTGAGATTGTTAGGTTTTCGGTGAGCTAGAAAGCAGTGTGGGTGTGAAAGTTTTCGGTGAACTAGAAAACCGATTGTGAGGAGGACGTTGTGGTGAGGCGTTGAAACCGCTAGCTGTGAGGTGTAAAGTTGTTCGGAGTGTAGTAGAAAATCGCGGTTGTGATAGTGGAATTTTCCCGGGAGTGGGAAGCGGAGACGTAGGACGGAAGGTCCCGAACCCGTGATCATATGCGGTGTTTGGTTGATTTGATTGGGTTTTTTCTTGTTTTATATCTTATAGTCGCCTTTGTGTATTGCCTATTTACGCCTATCACTTGTGTAGATTGTTATTTACCTTGTGTTGTTTTATATCCCTTGCATATATACATTTCATCATATAGGATTTCTCTTTGTTGTTTCATGATTAGTTATCTACTCGTATCTTGTTGTAGTTTCATTACTTGCTAGATATATTGTTAATAAGTTTTAATTGGCATTTAATCGATTAGATTTAGCATAAGAACCCTAATCACCCCCTGCTCGGTCTACATGGATCAGAGCTTGGTGATTTTGATTAAGGTCTAATAGCTTGAGTTATGATCGCAGTTATTTTTGTGCTATTTGTTTTGATTGTTTTGTATGTTGGCTTGGCATATTTTTCAAATTATGAAAATATTGAATGATGCATCTTGTTTAGGCTTATGATTCTAGTGTTGGCTCTAGATTAGACAATTTCCACTATGCAATGGTGTGTTAGATTTACTATTTTGTTAGATTAAAAATTTGATTTATGGAAACTTATAGATGAGCTTATATTTGTGCCCATTTGGAGAAATGCAAGTGGGATAAAGATTCATCGCATGTTTACCATGAACAACATTTTTGTTAGAATATTGTTAAAATGCTTTAACTCATCTATGTTAAAAGTTTGTTCATTTTGATAGTGGCTTTACACTTTATGGATATTTATAGAAGCATCATCAGGAGAGTTGAAGGGATCGACAAGTTTGGAGGATCCGCTTCAAGTTTATGTGGACCTCATGCACACGATGCGATGCCCTATTGTTTGCGAGTTGACGCCGATAATGGATTTATCTAGTGATGATTGCTTGTGCTAGTGAAAAATTATTTGATGTCCTATAACAAATTGCAAAATGCGATTTTAATGATTTAAAAGCAAGCATGATTGTTTTAAAATCGCGATGCATGGAGAAGCTAGTGTCCAATTTGATGTCATTGATAATGAAATACTATGCTTAAAGAGCATGATTATTAAATTTGGAAATAGAAATTTTGATTCATCTATTGCTGCCTAGTCTCATGCTAAGATTTGATGCATGTTAGAAGTGAGAATCATAAAGAATGATACACTTCTTTTATAAATAACTATTTTGTTCTACTTAAAATCATATGTGCCAAAAATGAAGATTTGCATCTTATGAAAATAGTATCTCATCTTTAGATTCACTTTTGAAAATATCATTAATATATAAGAGGCTTATTGGAGCATGTGTGCCAAAACTAAGTAAATCATCCCTCATGTATGCACACATGTATAGCAAAACTTACAAGTGTTCTATTTGCGGCCGTCAAGGCATTGTAGCAAGTTTTGTTATGATGCACAGAAACATAAGAATTCTAATGTCGTTGTGAATCTCATTAGGCTTCTTCATCTTGTACATAACTCACATGCTCATTCTCAAAAGTATTCATCATAAGAATGCTAAGTGTGTTCAAGTGTGATTATTGTGGTCGTTTGGTCATTTGCCAAATATTGTTTGATTTGAAAAGGAAAATTCATTTGACATGCTTTTCCATTAGACCATGTTTTTAAATGTGATGTTTGTGGTAGGTTGGACATCTTGATAAATTTGTTTTGATATCAAAGCTTTAAATTGAATATGTTCCAAATAGACGATTGTTTAAGAATGTTTGGTCATTGCAAAATAATTTTAAAAGAAATCTTATTATGCAAATGATTCCGTGCAGCGAGTTAATGGTCCACTAAACAATGTATAATGATTTCTTTATTGGCAGAATGCAAATCGAAGTGGTACATTTGATTGAATATTGTTTTGACTTATTAGTGCACCATATGTGCCTAAGGGGTTCATAACCTGCTTTGAGCTTTAATGATTACGGGAGGCGCAACCCACAACAAAAACAGCAAGGAGAGGATATAGATATAAATATATATGTACAGAGTATATATGATAAATTTATATATAGAATATATAGATAATAATAATATATATATATCATATATTATCTTGTTTTGATATATAGATATATAGAACTCTTATAATAAAATATAATATATTGATGAAATTTTATGTTTCATGATTATTTGTTTCGATACTTGGTGAGAGGATATGTGTATAATAAATACACGGACGTTATTGGGTGTTTATTCCAACATGTTTACGCGATAGATAAATAGATATATAATGAGATATGCAAAGAAAGATAGAGGTTGATAATAATAGATATAAGACAATCTCTTAAATTTGGATTTTTGATATGATATAGATATAGAGTGCTGTAATAAAGCCAAAGATAGATATATATATAAATATGTTTATAGTGGGTATTCAATGGTGGTTGATCAGTTATATAAAGAATTTTTCTTTATGATCAACATTGTTTTTGAATATAAACTTTGATTTATGATTTCTTTTGAGGTTGAAATGTTTTGCTATTTGAAAACTTTTTTGCATGATTCTCATGTCGTCTCGTTGATTTCATAATCTATGTCGGCTTTATATGGTTTTTATATTTTTGTGTTAATGAGACGCTATGATTTATAATGTATATCATTATGTGTCCTCATTGTATTGTTTGCTTGTGAGTTGTGGTTTAGCAATCTTTTCTTTATCTTGCTCACATGTTTGCCATAATGCTTGTATTATTTGCATATTCTGTATGGATTTTGATGGGGGGCAATCCCTATAATCTTTTTATGTGATCTCACCGGCTTATTGATAGGGAGAGATATATTAAGATAATTAATTTCTTTATGTCCTTTTTGAATAGTATAGATAACACAAGAGGGAGAATAATATGTGAGTGTATTCTTCCTTGTTTATATTGGCATGATAACATTTACTTTGTATATTATTTGCTTTCATGCTATAATTTTATTCGTAATTGTTTGTATCATAACAGGGATTGAATATGGCCTTCTTGTTTTGATGATGTTATTAACAGAACATTTACCATCTAATGTTGTTTGTCTAGTATTTGTGTTTTTCGTATTTATTGTAGACAAACAGTAGTTGCGAGATGGATGGATTGGCACTTCAACGATGATATCCGAAAGGAGGTTGCGGAAGTCGGTGAGCTTGCTTAATTTTCTTTCCTTCAAAAAAAGTTGCAAGATCCAAGTTAAAGCTTCATCGCAGAGATATACCTAGAAGAGATTATTGAAGATCAAGATCTAGCTTAGGGGGTAATTTAGTTTAGGAATTTTTATTATTGTTGTTAGTATTTAAGTTAAGCTCAATCAATACACAGCATACAAGTTTGGATTGTTATTATTACTATAATAGTTAACTATATACATTATGTTTATGGTTTGATAGTTTTAGTTCTAACTATGAACATGAAATGAATTGGAAAAATACTATTTTGTCATGTTTATATGCTATAATATGATTTTCCCTTTAACAGCTTAATATTAATGAAATAATATTTAGTGTTTATGTTGAATATATCTGCATAGAATATGCAATTTTGATTGGAAACACAATTAAAAAAATGATATTGCATTTCTAGGTTATAAGAATTCATAACAATATTATAATTTTTAATCATTACTACAATCATTTCATCAAGGTTTCAAATGTCTCGATCTATAAAGTCAAATATAAATATCAATTTTCAGGATCATTCATGTTTTGGCCTATTCTTGGGCAAATGTCTGATATTTTTCATTTGGGAACCTTTTTCGAAACCAGTCATTGTAGGCTTGTTTATGTATCATGGCAATGCTTCCCGACAAAGTTTTACATCTTTTGGAATTTATGTTATTTTTATAAACAGCGTTTTAAATCAGATTAACAATTTTTCAGACCTAGTCTATCTGCTTTTCGGTCGACGCACGGTCGCCGAGCTGGGGGTTTAGTTCTGGGCGACGAAAGCCTGTAGGTCGACCCCGTTCGGTCCGGTGACGATCAAAATTTTGGTCCGCGCTGATGATTTTTCGGTCGAACGACCGTACTATTCACGCATTCAAACCGCCTAGTTTTTTGCACCGTTGCCTTGGGCTTGTTTTGTCTTTTGCTCTGGTTTCTTGGACTGCCAAGTTGTGAAAAGGGTATAAATTAGCCCATTGTTTCCACTCTCAAAGTTAACTAAGAATGATTTAACCAGAAAAAAGTCTTAATCAAGGGTTAGGGTTTTTACTGTATTGTGTTTGATTTGAGTTTCTGTTTACAAAGGAGGAAGTGCTGCAGATTGAGGGATTCTTCTCAATCCGACTCATCCTGTTCTTGGTGTTCATTGAGAGAAGTTTCTAATGCTTTTCTCTACATTTCATTTTGATTTCATACTCTTATTATTGCTGATTTGTAATTGAGTTAGTTTTATTGTTATGTTGTTACAGGGCAGCCCACACATTGAGCTTATGTATATTGATACATCAGCTATAAGATATAGAGCGTGGTGAGAGATTGTAACTTCATAGAGATAATAGCACGCATATAATATCTGTGGTTCATCCATATTAGCCAGATCTATAATTTGTTAAAATTGTGAGATTGTTAGGTTCAAGCGAAGATACGACCGAGGTGTGGTGGAAGTTTCGAGATGAACAGAAACAATGTGAGGAGTGCGCTTAGATAAGTGAACGTTGAAAACCGTACTTGTTGGAGGGTAAGTGTCGGTGAGACTAGAAAACCCGGTTGTGATAGTGGAATCTCCCCGGGAGCGGGGAGCGAGAGACGTATGGACGGAAGTCGAACACTCGTGATCATATCGTGTGTTGGATTGAATTGGCGTTCTATTACTTGTTTCAATATCTATATCGCCTTTGTGTATTCCATATATACCCTATCACTTGTGTAAGCATGTTTATATTTACCGCGTTGTGGTTGTTTATATAGTCCTGCATATAATTACTATTCATATATATGATAATCTCTTTGTTGTTCTATCTTATCCTAGCTCGATAAATTGTTGTATTCATACTTGGCTAGGATAAATTGTTTAATAATTTTTAATTGGCATTTAATCGGAATTAGATTAGCATAAGACCTAATCACCCCTGCTAGGGGTCTACAGTTATTGTCCTGTCCGTTTCTTTTGTAACTAACTTCCGATTTTATTTGATCAGTGTATTTTGTATCTTTCAGTATTCTTTGTTATATTTGTATAAGGGCATGTTGACCCTGAATATTATGTCTTGGATGATATTCATTTGTGTATGTTGTTTTCCATTCTGAGTTGTTCATTGTATCTTGCTATGTGTGATGGGGACCTGTGCTTCGCATTGTATTATTTTAAGACGATTA
>NW_017975046.1:0-2457 GCF_001876935.1 Asparagus officinalis
TAAGTCTGCGCCTAACACGCGCTGCCGGTTTAGTCCTTTTCCGCACAAAAAGACACCAGAGTTCGATTCTGGGGTATTCTATCCTAAAACCTAAGCAAGTATAAGTCTGCGCTTAACCCGCGCCGCCGGTTAGTTCTTAACCGTTAAAAAGAACACCCGTTCACATATTCAACATTGTGACAGGTTGTTATTAATAACACCAGAATCCGTGCCTTACACGCATGGGGAATTTCATCCTGAATCCTAAGAAAGGATATGCCGACGCCTAACACGCGCCGCTGGTTTAGTCTTTCGCCATAGAAAAAGACACCAGAATACCAGTCTGGGGTATTTTATCCCGAAACCTAAGTAGGGATAGAGTCAACACCTAACACGTGTTGTCGGGTAGCTTATTCCCGTAACAATGGCGAAGTCTACGTATTCGAAGTCGTAGCATCAAGTCTAAGGGATTTCATTCCTTTAGCACAACGTTACATGCGGAACGGATTTAGACAATCCGCATGCTAGCCCGACTCAAACGGTAGTCGGTAAAGGCTAATCAAATCCGTTGAAGGCTGGGGGTTAGCCAAAAATCCTAAAGTCAACACCTAACACGTGTCGCCGGGTAGCCTATTCCCGTAACAATGGCGAAGTCTATGTATTCGACATCATAGCACAAAGTCTCGGAGAATTCAATCTCCGAGCATAACGTTACATGCGAACGGATTTAAACAATCCGCATGCTAGCCCGATTCAAACGGTAGTCGGTAAAGGCTCATCAAACCCGTTGATGGCTGAGGGTTTGCCAAAAATCCTATGAGTATTGTGGTCAATCATTTCAAATGGAATGACGAATCATAATAAAAAAATGAAAGCAAGTTTCACTAAGAGAATCAAAAGTCAAAATGTTCAGCAAACAAAATCATACATCGAGACCATGACCAAAAATCTGCTGACTAATCTTAGAAAGCTTCTCATCATAAGCTTGTCTAAGTTCAGCACTGATGGACTCCTCGGTGGTGGCTGAAGTCCTCGCAGCAATCTCTTCTGTCTCGGCTAGCTTCTGCTCCAGGGATCTCAACTCGTCAGATAAAGCCGTGCGGGTTTGCTGGTCCTGTGCTTTTGTCATCTGAAGAATATCCAAAGTCTCCTCTTTTTCACGGAGTGTTCTCCTGAGCTGGTCTATCTCGGTCACACAGGAGGTAATAGAAAGATCGAGCTCGGCAAGCGAAGATAATTTAGTAGCAAGACTCGTCTTAACTCGATCTACTCGGCCCCGCTGCATCTGAATCTCGAGCTCAGCAAGAACCTGAGTCTCGCGTGATGACTGTAAGCAGGTGTCCAGCTCGGCAGTAATAAATGAGGAGGCACCTGCATCTCGGAGCTCACGAAACATCTGAAGCTCACGCTCTAGGCAATCAAGGTCATTAACTATAGCCTGTGCCAAATCTGGATGTCCCGCTTCCCTTATCAAATTGGCTTTAGAATCAAGGAAAGGCTTGAATTGGCGAAGAGAAAGTCCACCATGGAAGAGCTTGCCAATCATAGCATTCATGAAAGAGAAGAAGGAGCGGACTTCTATGCAGATGACAATCTTCTCAGGATCATCATCAGATAACAACTCCCTCGCCAGAATATGAAGACGAGAAGAAGGCCCTGCACGATAAAAAAAAAGAGATAAAGATAAAACCGTCAGAAAAAGACCTTGAAGAGTAAATAAATAGTATTCATACCCTCTTGAGTCACTGGGGGTGATGGAGGTGTAACGGCTGGGGGTGTACCAACTGGTGTAGTTGGTCCCATAGCCGGCTCAACGGGGTCATTCTCAACAAAAACTCCTGTTAAATACAAGGCAGAATTCACAGAGGCATCACATTATAGCTGCATTAGTCAAAATTGGCTAGTCCTATAATCAATTTGGGAGGAGACATATACCTTCGAAAGAATCATCCTCAAGATTCTTATCGAACGTAGGCTCGGAAAATATATCTCCGGGTAACTGGCCATCAAATTGAGGAGAGCTATACATGAAGTGGAGTGTAGGAGTGTCCGCGATCAAGTCTTCCTCGTCAAAATCATCAATGGAGAAATCTGATGTAAAAGAATATAAGTACCAAAGAAGAATAAAGAGACTACAACCAACAAAAATGAGTTACCCCTTATGGATGCGTTAGCCTCTTTATTCCCAAAATCCACGTATGCCTCCTGCAGGTTATCTGAAGAAGCAAGGTGTACAGAGATGATTAGAGGATGCACAAATTCTTTTGTATACCATCTAAAAGATACATTGTCAATAGTAGATGTACCTGGATCTGCGGAATCAGGTCCTACATTGCTATCCTCCCGAATGTCGGCAACCCCTGTAGGCCTTTTAAACTGGGGCAACGGGTCAGGCTCGCCAGGAGACATAGGAACGGAATCGGGACTCATTTCGCTCTCTCCACGCTCTCCTATATAGATGGAAAAGCATGAGTCAAT
>NW_017975047.1:0-2457 GCF_001876935.1 Asparagus officinalis
AGGACCTCGATCGAAGTATAAACCTTCTCCGAGTGTGAAATCGTACCCCTGCTTCTCCATGAGCTTGCGTGCTTCCAGACTATATTTGGATAAATGCCGACCAGGTTTGTCATTATCTTCGTCTTCACTTAGGAAATGATCTGGTAACGGAGAGCTTTTTCCTTTACCATAAATTACTTCTTTTGCACCTCCTACTTTGTTCGGGATGATCATGGTTGTTCCGAAAGAATGTTGGAGGCGCTCCTTCGTTACATAGGACGATCGGATCGGCATATACAACTCAGGATTATCATACAGCTCTTTTATCACATCATCAAGAGACAAGGAGTACTCTAAATCATCTTTTATTGCAATATCGGCAAGTTGCCAGTTACAACCTCCATCTGACGATTGTTCATCGTCAAGATTGATTACAAAGGGTACAATGTCATTTAAAACAAAACCACCATCGTAATCGAATCCGGCTTCAGAATCAGCTTCTTCTCCGCTGTCCCCTGGACTGATGGTTCTGTATCGGATTCGTTACCATAAAGGAGAGAATCAGTGAAGTAATTCTCATACCCTTTGAATGGTTGCTTATCTGCGACCACCGTCCTGACCCTTCCATCAGTGTCGACATATTTCAGACACTGATGTAAGGTGGAGGGAACTATAACATTACTATGGATCCAAGGCCGACCCAGTAGTAAATTATAAGATGTCTCAGCATCTATCACGTAACACGTGACCTCCGTCTTCAAATCACCCATTTGGCATTTTATTCGGATCTTCCCCAAAGGCATTGACCCGCTGGTGTTGAATCCGTAAATGACTGTGCCTGTAGACGCCAATTTGCTGATTGGAATGCCAAGACTATGCATTAGGCGAAGCGGCATAATGCTCACAGCGGAACCCGGATCTACTTGGATTCGGTTGACCTCGCTGGAGCCAATGTACCCGACAAAATACAAGGGCCGATCATGGTTCGAATTCTTCGTCTGCATATAGAAGGTTTGACCAAGTGGGTACTTTACGTCCAGACTCTAACAGAGAGAGTGTTGAGTGCATAGACATGGTGAGAATGGGAGTTCTTATTCATTACATTGCTGTGGTTTTGGGAACTTCCCGTTACATAAATCGTCCACCCCCAGTTTCCTCTGCGGAACTGGTTCGGACATTATTATCAGTTAACTAACCGGGTTATCCTTAAGAATATTAGCTTAATATTCTCCAGGAACTTCCCGTCAAAAGTGGGGAAACAGTTTAGACTCATATACCTATTGGAGTATCAGGGAGTAGTTTAACCTCTTATACCGGTCGGAGGATTGAGAAACAGTTTATACTCGTATACTCTTTGGAGTTTTGCCGTTCTCAATTGGCTTACCTTAGCGTTATGACGCCGGCTTCAACCAAGGTCTGAATGCTATTCTTGAGAGCAAAGCAATCCTTGGTGGGATGAACGACCCTCCTGTGGTATGCACAGTACTTTGGGTCCGTAGTGTTGTCAGCTTCCTCCTGATTTGTGATAGGTGGTAGCTTGATCTTGTTACCTTCAAGGAGGGATTCGAAGATGGCTGGAACGTCTTCGTCCTTGAAGGAATACTCTCTTTGGAGTCTCGGACCCGAAGTCTTTTGCTGCCTTCGGGATTGCTGTTGTGACGCTTGATTAGCACCACCAGTAGCTGCAGGTGTTTTGCCCTTACCACGAGAGGCGAAGTTTGAGTCCAGAGGATTAGCCGTCGGTAGGTTCCTCTCGGCCTTCTTCCTTCGGAGGAAACGTTCGGCTTGTTCACCGCGCACCTTCAAGTCTTTCCAAGTGTCAGACGGTGCTGTTCCCATTGCTTCCAACACGTCCAACGCAAGGTTGTTGTGGCAAGTTTGGAGGATGAATTCCTCTGTGATCGGGTCCCGGCAATTCATCGCCTTGTTCCGGAATCTTTTGACGAAGGTATCGACTAACTCTCCGTCCTTCTGCTTCTCATCGAGCAACGATCCGATAGATATCTCGGTGTCGTCGTCGAAGAAGTTGGCCAGGAACTTGGTCTCCATGTCATCCCAGCTGTTCACGCTGCCTGGCTTGAGGCGGCGATACCAATCGAAGGCGGCTCCGCGAAGAGTGCCGACGAATGACCGCACCATCAGAGGCCCATTACTAGAGATCACCCCCAAGTGCGATTTGAAGTAAATCAAATGCTGGGTAGGTGAACCCATCCCATTAAATAGCGTGAAGTTAATTAGATTAAACTTCGCCGGATATGGGATCGATTCCCATTCTCTTGGGTATGGGCAAGGAATGCCTGTTTTCTTCGTCTCTTGAGCGGAGATCAATGTGTTGATTTTGCTCTCGAGGTTCCTGATCTTCAGATTTTCGCCTGTGTCTTCATTGGCATTCTCATTACCACCCCCTGTATTGACAGGATGATCATTGGTATTCTGAGCGTTTGTATCCTCATCTTCCAGATTAACCGGGTTACGACG
>NW_017975048.1:0-2455 GCF_001876935.1 Asparagus officinalis
TCGGGAACTTCCCGATGCATTGGATTATCCACCCCCAGCTTCTCTCTTGGAACTGAGTTTGATTTTGTTGTCCGATCGGGTTATCCTTAAGAATATTGGCGTAATATCCTCCAGGAACTTCTCGTCAATGGTAGGAAATAGTTTAGACTCATATACCTATTGGAGTATCAGGGTGCAGTTTAACCTCTTATACCGGTCGGAGGAATGAGAAACAGTTTATACTCGTATACTCTTTGGAGTCTTTAAGGAGCAGTTTATACTCTTATACTTGTCGGAGAGTTGAGAAGCAGTTTATACTCATATACTCTGTCAGAGTTTTGAGAAACAGTTTATACTCTTGTACTCTTTGGAGTATGAAGAAGCAGTTTATACTCTTATACTTATCGGAGTGTTGAGAAGCAGTTTATACTCATATACTTATCGGAGTGTTGAGAAGCAGTTTATACTCTTATACTTATCGGAGTCTTGAGAAACAGTTTATACTCGTATACTCTTTGGAGTCTTGAGAAACAGTTTATACTCTTATACTTATCGGAGTCTTAAGAAGCAGTTTATACTCATATACTATTCGGAGTCTCAAGAAGCAGTTTATACTCTTATACTTGTCGGAGTCTTGCCGTTTTCAATCGGCTTACCCTAGCGTTATAACGCCGGCTTCAACCAAGGTCTGGATGCTATTCTTGAGAGCAAAGCATTCCTTGGTGGGGTGGAGGATCCTTCTGTGGTACTCGCAGTACGTTGGATCCGCAGAATCGCCATCTTCCTCTTGATGCGTGATGGGCGGGAGTTTGATTTTGTTGTTTTCGAGAAGGGTCTCGAAGATAGCTGGAACGTCTTCGTCTTTGAACGAGTACTCGTTTTGGAGCTCTTCGTCCGAATTCTCCTGTTGTTCCCAGGGCTGCTGTTGTGACGTTTGATCATCGTCAATAACCGTTGCAGGTACGTCCTCTTCATCATGAGGTACGAGATCCGAATCCAGAGGGTTAACCATCGGTTGGTTTCTCTCGACCTTTCGCCTTCTGATGAAGCGTTCAGCCTGTTCTCCTCGAGCCTTCAACTCTTTCCAGGTATTGAGCGGCTCTATTCCCATCACGTCCAAGATGTTAATGGACAAGTTGTTCTGACAAGTCTGCAAGAGGAATTCCTCCGTGACGGGATCCCTGCAGTTCATTGCCTGATTGCGGAAGCGTTTGATGAAGGTATCCACCGACTCTCCGCCTTTTTGTTTCTCGTCGAAGAGTGTCCTGATCGACACCTCGGTGTCATCATCGAAGAAATGGGCGAGAAACATGCTTTCCAAGTCCTCCCAGCTGTTGATGCTTCCGGGCTTGAGACGGCGGTACCAATCGAAGGCGGGCCCGCGAAGGGTGCCAACGAATGACCGAACCATCAAGGGTCCGTTGCCAGAGATCACCCCCAAGTGGGACTTGAAGTAGATCAGATGCTGAGTGGGGGAGCCCTTCCCGCCGAACGGCGTGAAGTTGATCAGGTTGAACTTCGCCGGATACGGGATCGAATCCCACTCTTTCGGGTAAGGATACGGAATGCCGTTCTTCTTCACTTCCCGAACAGACATCAGGGCTTCGATTTTTCTTTCGAGCTCCTTTATCTTTTCGGCCTGAGCTGTATCCTGTTTTGGACAATTGTTGGGAGGAATGATACGGCCACCCCCAGTGTTGTCATCACTGGTGGGTCCACCCCCAGCGTTGTTATTTTTATTGGGGCCACCCCCAGTATTCTTGGGCGGTGCGTCGGCCATGACGATTTCGACCACCTCCGGGCTGATTTGACAAAGCTCGGATTTGTTGGTCGTGCATTTGTCTCATCTCTTGCATAGCCATTTCCATTTCGAACTTGAAGATTTCCTTCTGCTTAGCCAGGGCCTCTTCAATGATTTTGGCTATCTGTTCGGTGTTGTCCATGCACACCTCTCGAGCTTGCCCTACACTAGACGTTGTATCATCCGAAGCGAGAGCGGAATAGGAATCCGAGAGTTCATCATCAGAATAGACTCCTTCATGGATCCTACGGGAATTGTCATATCCGACAGCTTCTATCTGAAACTGAGCCATTCCCGAATTGACTCCGCTTCTTTGAGAGAAATTAGGGTCAGAATCATTTGGAACAATTGGAGATTTTCCCTTGTTGACCGTGTTGATGGTAACTTCTAGGAGTTCATCATCTAGATCAACCGATACTCCTTGGTGGGAGTTTGATTTGGGCTTCGTTATCCCATCGGAAATTCCCTCGAATATCGAGACCCTCTGTGGAGCGGTCTTGGGGCAGCTACAGGCTGATAATACTGCCCTGATGAATTTGGTACACGGACAGTGAGTGTCCGTTTCCCGGGTGTTTCTCTTTTGAGAGTCATTCGCACCCCCAGCCCGATAGTATAACTCATCGACGTTGCGGTCGGAGTAACCTATCGGCTGCTCACATGGGTTCTCAGGTATAA
>NW_017975049.1:0-2837 GCF_001876935.1 Asparagus officinalis
CGAGGATCACTCTATACGAGTTGTTACGTCTGTCCAAGGATATCAGGGAGGCATTACAGGAAGCTTTGGCTGATTTTGAGGTCTTTCTCACTCAGGTCAAGCATGTCCCTGAAGAGCATGAACCCTTGACTCAGTACTACAACTTGGCGGCCAAGAAATTTCCTTGTATCACCTTCACTCAGGAGGACATGCAAGTGAGAAATTCAAAGCGTAACCAACCTTTGTACTTCACCAGGTATATTGGCTCAAGCATTGTCAATCGGATCCAAGTCGATCCGGGTTCTATAATCAGCATCATGCCACTTTGATTGATGTATCATCTCAAAATTCCTACCAGCAAGTTGGCTTCTACAGGCACTGTTATTTACGTATTCAACACCAGTGGTTCCAGACCACTGGGTAAAATTTGAGTGAAGTGCCAACGTGAAGACTTAAAGTCAGAGGTCACATGTTACATGGTTGATGCAGAGACATCTTATAATTTACTATTGGGCCGATCCTAGATCCATAGTAATGTTATAGTGCCCTCTACACTCTATCAATATCTAAAATATGTGGACACTAATAATGAAGTCAAAGCAGTGGTCACTGATAAGCAACCATTTAAGAGGTTAAAAAATTATTTCGCTGACTCCCTTCTATATGGTACTAAATTAGGTATTGAGCCATTAGCCTAGAGCATTGGACAACGGAGAAGAAGCTGATACCGAAGCTGGGCTCGATTACGATAAAGGTCTTGTATTTAATAACATTGAACCATTTGTAATCAATCTTGACAGTGGTAAATCGTCAGATGGAAGTTGTAACTGGTAACTTGCTGATTGTAATTATGCAATAAATGATAATTTAGAGTATGCGCTTTGTCTTGATGATGTAATACAAGGGCTGTATAATAACAATGACATGCATATGCTGCTTCAATCATCTTGCATGACAAAGAAGTGTGTCCAAGATTTCTTTGGGACAACTCTTGTTCTTTCTACCAAGGCAAGGGGGTGGGAAAGAGATAGTCTTCAGTAAAAGGGAGTCATGTCTGCCACCAAATCCCTTCTTGGAGATCAGTGCTGATGATGAAGGACATGGTCAACATTTCCTCAGATATAGCCCACAAGTACACAATTATATGAAGAAGTGGGGATACAATTTCACACTTGGAGAAGACCTCTGCTTTGATCGAGGTACCCGAGTTCCACCCTGGCCGTCCTATGTACCAAAGGGAAGGCCCGACAATTATTATGAGCATAAGAGGGGTCTAGGCTATATCTCTTCATCCTCCGACGAATGTTGTTGGCAGGTTAATAACCAGCCATCCGATTCAAATGGAGATGGATATTCGTTAGATTCTTGACATGGGATTTTGATGTCAGCCTCGGAGAAATGTTCAAAGGCTTAATGGCGAACATGGTCACTATTGACCCTACAATGGTGGAAGAAGATGATCAGTTGCCAACCTAGGAAGATCCTAGGATCCATAATTTGAATATCCAGTATGGTGATATATCCGAGAAAAGGGAACTCCTACCAAGGATAAGGTGGCTCAAATCAATATGGGCAACAATGTAAACCTAAAGCCTATATTCATTAATGACAGCCTCCCACTAGAAGAAAAGGAGGAGTTGATTGCCCTCATCAGAGAATATATCGATGTCTTCGCATGGAATTATGAAGACATGCTAGGACTCGATCCAAATGTGGCCATGCACTACCTCAACATCAAGCCGGATGCCAAACCTGTTAAGAAACACCAAAGATGGTTTCGTCCGTAAATTATGGAGGCGATTAAAACTAAAGTCAAAAAGCTGATTGACTTAGGCTTCATCAGAGAAGAGCAACATCCAGATTGGGTGGCGAACATTATACTAGTTCTTAAAAAGAATAGAGAAATTAGAATCTGCGTCGACTTCAGAGATCTTAACTTCGCCTGCCCAAAAGATGACTTTCCTCTTCCTATCATGGATGTTATCATCAATAACACATGTGGATTTGAGAGAATGTCTTTCATGGATGGATTCTCATGATACAACTAGATTAAAATATATTCGGATGACGAAAAACATACTTCATTCAGAATGCTGCTTGGCATCTTCTGCTACACGGTCATGCCCTTTGGTTTAAAGAGTGTGGGTGCTACGTATTAGCGAGCTATGATGAAGATTTTTCAAGAGCATCTTTGGAAGACCGTTGAATGTTATGTTGACAATTTGGTTGTCAAAAGACACTTTATGAACGACCATATTAAAGACTTGAAGACAATATTTGATCTCATGCGGAGTCATCAATTAAAGATGAATCCTACCAAGTCTTTCTTGGAAATGTCCAATGGTGAGTTCCTCGGATTCATTGTCACCACTAAAGGCATCCATATCGATCTTGATAAAGTGAAGGCGATCAATGAATTACGACCTCTGAAAAATCTTAAGGAACTTGGAGGATTACAAGGATGACTAGCCTACATCTGCCAGTTCATCTCGAACCTCGCAGGAAAATGCTAACCGTTCTCTAAGATCACAAAGAAAGGTGTGTCATTTGTCTGTGACGATGCTTGATAGAAAACATTCTAAGACATCAAGGCATACTTGTCAAATCCTCCTGTTCTTGTCGCATCAAAGTCAGGAAAACCGTTCTTGATTTATGTCAAGGTAACAAATCACTCGTTAAGTGCTCTACTAGCATAAGATGATGACAACGGTCATGAACATGTGGTTTATTATTTGAGCAGGACATTGGTAGGCGCTGAATCTCGATATCTGATGATTGAGAAGGAATGCCTTTCCCTGGTATTCACAATTCACAAGATGAGACACTATTTGGTTAGACAAAGGGTTTATGTTGTTTCC